>NW_027097133.1:0-140000 GCF_019320115.1 Miscanthus floridulus | reverse complement strand
AAGGATAGTAATAAATGCATCAACGGTTTCAATCAACTCCTACAACTTAATGCAACAATATATATAACTCATATATAGAAAGAATTGCTTTTATAAATTAGGAGACTTATAATGCTCCGGGGCTTGCCTGGGATCCGACACAAGTCAGTTCAGTTAGCTTGCACCGTCCTAGTGACATCTCCGGTTCTAGCACTTGCTTAGTCCTTCCATCAAACACCGTCTTCGGGTTTGGCTCCAACATCACGTCCTTCACGTGGTTCATCTAGCGTACCTAGATAAGATGCAATATGCAAGTGCATAAATATGAAGAATAGTACCATGAGACACATCACAAAATAGCAAGCAAGACAAGCATAGTTTATACTCACACACTTAAGTACTTTGCGATGCTTAACTTAAACATCACACAATCTATCATGCTAAGATGGCAAAGAAGACGACAACACCAATCATGACACAAGTTTCCCCAGATCTCAAGTGTTCTAACTCAGTCATCATTCAAGGCATACGTCACACTTAACAATATACAAGCAAGCACTATAATTGGAATCTGCCAATTTCTGGACATGCAAACAGCAGCTACAAGATTTAGCTATAACTGGAGTTACACAAATCCAAATGACTTGCAAGAAGACATTATGGAAAGCTTATGAAATTTTCTACAATTCATCTTTAATCATATTAGCATGATTCTCAAGTTAACTAAGTCAAATATATACATTTACAGAAACTGGTCCACAATTGACAGAAAACAGTCATTTCTGAAACCCAACTTTAAACAGCTGTAACTCTTAAACTACTTGGTCAAATGACACTAAATTTTAATAGAAGCTAGATACATGAATTATCTACAACTTTTGTATAAACAAGTTTCACAACAAAGCACATTATCATGAAGAACTTTGCTAAGTTCCCAGATCTGTCCATAAACCATATCGACAAGAAAATAATTATTAACTTATGTTGCAAATTCATAATTGGGCAAAACCAACTTTACCAACATGTCACACATGACTAAAGAACACCATAAAACCTAGTGTCCATGACCAAATAAATTCTTTTAATGCATTTCTTAATTTATTTTAGATAACAAGGTGACTTAATGAACATATACCAAAAGTGCACAATAACTTCTACAAAAATTACAGTGGCTCACATATCCTCTCAATAGTCTACTGTACAAATTTCACTCCATTTGAATATGTATAGCAACCTCTATGAAAAAGACAAGTTGCTAAAGCAAGAATTCATGTGAGAGCAAGATAAACCAATAACTCACTCATACTTCATCCAATACTCATGAAATATTTACCACACATCAACTATCACATGAGTAGCATGCCACAAAAATTTCACTTCATTTGGAGCCCTAGATCTACAGTTATGAAAAATAACAAATTCAACTAGCATTACAACCTTACTGCACAAATCTATTTTTACTGCAAAATATTTAAACTAAAACATGACATATTATAGATCTAATGCATAGAGAATTTCACAAGGATTCCAAAAAGTCCTCATTTACTATTTTACGAATTTCCTATGAATTACTATGAATTTCCAAAGGTTCAGCAAATTTACTGCAAATAGGTCCTTATTGGCACTATTCATTTGAGTCACAGACTTCGCAGTTAGACCCCTTCCCTTTGTCGAATTCTAGCACGGGGTCCCTGACGGGGTCTGGGAGCAAAGGAGGCACTGGGCTTTGCCGAATCCGACCGGAGAGGCAGCAGTTGATGGCGACAAGTGGCGGGGAGCAAGTACGGTCCCGTGCGCACCCGATGGTGCCCTCGGCTCGGCCCGAGGAGGAGTGTGGAGGGCTCGCCACGCGAGCCAGTGACATCCGCGGCAGCCTCGCCGGTGGCAACGGCTGCGGGGTTGGACGGCTTGGCCAGTAGGAGCCAGAAGCGGCGGTGAGCACCCAGGGGACTGCGCACACTCATGGGGCCACTCAACTTGGCCGGAGACAGGCCAGTTTAGCCTGGCCGCGCGCACAGGTGTCCACGGCAGCCGCAGCACCGGTGGCCGCGCGCTATGGCGACGAAGGAAGGCCGAGGATGGTCGCGCGAGGCCAAGGAGAGTACGGCGGAGCCGATGACGGAGGATGCAGGGCTGCCAGGCGCTCGGAGGTGGAAGAACGACGGCGAGGTGCACGGCTCGGCAAGCAATGGCGACAGCGGTGGCTTCGCTCTCGGTGCTTCAGACGCGCGCGAGAGGGAGAAAGCGAATGAGGGCGAGAGGAAAAGCAGACGAACGCGGCCTCCATGCGGTTGACAGCGGGCAGCGACGCCAGGCCGGCCATGGCGCGTGGCAGCCACGTGGCGGCAGCGGCCTGTTACCAGTCGGCCACAGCATCCCCCGCTGATTTGATTTCAAATACTGAAGCCAAGGATTGAAATACCACCTCAAAAATGTGACTGAAGGTCCATTTTCCTCCCATCGTATCTCCTAGACCGATAGATGATTTGTTCCACCGATTACACCGTTGTGTATAGATACAAGAGTACTCCAACTTTTATAAAAGGAGTTTGGCCAGATTCAAAATGGTTTGCAAACTAAAATTCACCAAATATGGGTACATGAAACTGAAATCAGTTCCAACACTTAGCCAAATTTGCGAAGTCCAAAAACAGCAGCGGATTGCAACTTTGAGTCTCTGTTTGACTTGCTTACACGCTGATCTAGCTCTTGGTCCGAACATAAAGTTTGTTGTACATAACATGGACTCCAACTTTTATTTAGGTTCCACTGCCATGCAAACACTCTAAGCTGCAGTTCAAACCAAATCAAAGTAGCATCACTATAAAGCTTAAATCACCCTTTTTAATCTATTGGAGTATTTTCTGGCCACCTGGTCAACATGAACCCTTCATAACTTTTGTTCATGAGTGCAAGTAGAGTTGTTTGAGCAAGGTACCAAGGTTTGGTTGGCTTCATAGGTTTCCATCCACTTGATAAAGCAATTCATGCAAAGATATGACTTATCATTTCATGTTACTTTTTAATTCCAAACTTCTTGAAACTTTTCCACGGGTCTAGATGGATGCATGTGGATGTAATGTACATGGAAGAAGCATGTTTAGCATTACTCTTGCATAATCTTAATAAGGGCCCATATGTAAGCATTTGTGCGTGGCCCAAGTTTAAGTTGGAGCTCCATCATGTAGATTTGATCTTGACACCTTGATTACCACTTGACATGTCATGTTTGAGCTCAAACCCATTGCTTAACTGGTGATAAACACCTAGGGTGTTACAGCCCTCCCCCCTTAAAAGAATCGCGTCCCGAGATTCGGTGCGAAAGACTTTTATGGGAAGAGAAACTTGTCATCCAGTTTCCAACATCAGTGATATCATTAGGCTACTTAACTTCGAAGTATCAGAGAGGCTAATTTGGTCATGACACTTTCTGATACTTGCTCTTTGTCATAAGTTATTGTCCAAAGAATTTCTTTCGTTGGCATCCATAAAGCATTGTTACATTGGAAGGAATCCAAGATAGCATTGTCCTTCGTCTGCGGTGTACGAAGAGTGATACAAGCGTAGACTACATACTTGTAACATCTACTTCCCTAGTGGATATAGCATAGACCTATGGACTTTGCACTAGATCGTAGTCGGTGGATGGATATTCCTTGCAACGGTGCTATATTTGTTCCCAAGGTTTTAAAAGCAGTTCTCTATAGAAGTGGCTTGAGCACAACTTTTCATAAAGGATGTGATCATAGACAGGGTAAACATCCTTTGAGGGTATGAAAGCTAGTTAACCAATATCCAAACTAGTTGTAGTGGTGCACTCACTCATATGCCAACTGATGGAAAGCTACATAATGTTCCATGTATGTAGTGCTCTTCCTCTGATAACGACACTGTATTATCTGAGTCTATTGAGTGAGGGGTAAATGTAATAGCTGACTCAGTCGGCTCAACATTCTCGATGATCATTCCTTAGGGAGCCTTTGGATCCAAGTTGCAACAGTGATCTGGGTTGAATCTGATGCAACCTATTGGGTAAAAACACATATATGGTACCAAAGGCATGTCAACATTGGAGAACCATTGACGTAGAAGGATGTTAGCGAGGCTTGGAGGACAACACAAGTTGCAAGTAATCACAAAACTAGGGACTAGTTCACTACCAAGTAGGTTAAGTAAAATTTGCCTTCGTGGTGCAGTTGCACAGCAAGTTGGTTGACTTGCATTGTAGCAAAACCAGCTTTCTTAAACTATATTAGACGTCGAGGCTTCCATTCTTTGGCCAATCAATATCTCAAAAACCATAATCTAAAAATCTATGGTTTGACACCTTTCCAATTACATTCGAATTGCACGGCACAATTTGACTAATAGAACACCTTGACTGCTCATGCATTGCTGATCTAAGAGGTCAAAAGCAAGGCACATAGGGGTGCAATTAGTCTTCTCAAAGGTATGGGGGGTTGTCTAACAGCAAGACATCTACAAGTTGTAATTTCTCGGTATGAATTACAAACACAACCATCTAATGCAAAGGATGATCACAGTCACAGCGAAATTGCAGATTCTATACCCTTTTGTTTTCTATTCATATCTCACAAACTACTGCTCCAATATGCACAAAATTTGGTGGGCTTATAGATCCATGGGTCTTCTAACTACTCACCAAAATTCAACTCAAACAAACACCGTTTGACCATCCAAATAATTCATCTACCAAGACTGTTGTGTTCTGAAATGGCAGCAACCGAGCCGACAAGGTATCTCTCAAATCCGATGTTTTACTCAACCAATACTCAAACCAACTTAAGACATTGAAGGGCCCTAAGCAAGGAATGAGATCACCAAGTTTGGGGTCAATCCAACTTCGTTTGAGTCACTAACCGTCGGCTTGAAGATAACCGGTTTAGTGCCACAAAATCTGGACAGATTTCGTGTCCTCTCTTTTCTTCGCCCCACACGTTGAGGTGTGTGTTTTGCACTCTCTAACTTTTCTCATAGCAGCAGCAGTCTTTCTCTAGCTGAGGATGGAGGCTAGAGTTTTCCTTACATGCTTCTCTGGTAATACTTCAACCATCGTTTTAGACACCAACTTGACGATGCGCAAGCATTGGACTGATGGGCTGTTTTCGCAGGGCACAAAACATTATTCCACATGTAGGGCATTTCTACATTGACAAGGAACCATTCCTATATATCCTTCGGCACTTCATCCAATAGAGTCCGGGCATATGTGTAATTGGCACCTTGGGGCATAAAGATGCTGACTAAAATCAGGGACGTGCTTTCACTAGCTCCTACCTAGCCGATACCACGTCTTGTACTATATGCGTGATTGTCCAAGATGGAATTGACTTGATAGCACATTTGGAGAAGAAGTAGCACTTGCATTGTGGGGACAGGTTTGCTATTTCCTTGATCAACATTGTTCTGTGAGATCTGGCCTTCATAGTTACCAAATAGTCGTTACCTAACTGAAGACTAACTTTCCTACTGGTAACAAATCAGTTGTCCCTCAACACTAAAAAGGTTCCAATTCTTCACTCTTGATAATAAAAATTTTGGTCGAAGCCTACCAATGGTCGCCTTTGAAGTCAGCAGAGAGGGGTCACAGCAAAGAAGGTCGGTTCGTCTACGTCATCCTTATGCACCTAAAGATTGAGAACTTGGACAGGAATCTCATATATACCAGGTGACCTATTACAGCACATAATCTCCTGGTCCATTTATCATCCAACTGATAACTTGTTCAACCTTAAGTGTGGTGCACCTTTCTGATCCAATGAAAATGACATAAGTTGCTCACTAGATGATCGACATCATTACAAGGATAGTCATGTTGAGTAGAGTCACTTGTCTACCCTCTTGCAGTCTGTTTATGTTCCTGTTAGTGACCTGTTCTTCAAAGGTTAACCATTGGATGACTTCACAAGGGAGTCCTATTGCATCTAGTTCGACATATATATCTCTTGACATGATAAGGAGAGATAACCAAGGAAGAGCTCAAGTGAGAATAACATATCGGTGCAGTTCTGCAATGGATCATGACTAGAAACCTCGATACCAGCGCGTGCCGAGCAGCACAACCTTGTGTGCGCGCCCACAGGAGGCTCTCGGTTTCATCGCGGCACCATAGATCGCTAATCGTGGCACCATTACTGAACATATAACCTACAAGAAATCTCACATGGCACAAATTGGGTTGCATAGGAGCAAGCACTATGTGAAGGAGGGATAGCAAACAAAGGTAGTCACAAGGTTAGGAGTCAACAAGCAGGGGATCCGAAAATCAAAACACAATGCAAGAGAGCATAGCTTAATTGCCAAAGACAACTAAGCAGGCGACTTCTTGCCGAATTTCCATATACGTCTTGTGTCCACCAAGTGATTACCAAAACTTGGACGTGGTTCTAGGATAGCGCTCTTCAACACTCGTATACTTACCGAGGACAAAAGGGGTGATAACTCTAGCACTAATTAGATAACAAGCATTCATACCCACCACTTGGCTAAACTAGAGGACATTATAGGTTAAACATGTAACCACAATTATTTCTAGCAAGGCTAAGCACACACTTTTCTCAAGCACTTCCTATTCAAGCAACATGGAACAAGGCATTCTTGTTTAACTCCACACAAAGAAGATAGTGCAATACATCAATCACAAGTTACTTCGTACTTAGAACAATGGAAGGGAAGCATATTTACGCACAAGCACAATCATGATGCATGCTCGTCCTATTCGTCCTCACGAAATTGCCAGCCTAAGGTGGCAATCACGTTCTATGTCGGTGGCATAACACGTACTCTCTCGATATATAGCTAGTCGTCAGCTACATTCAATCTACGCATTCGTGGTTAGTGTACCTGCAGGCAAATTCATTGCAGCCCATCCCCACAAGAGATAAATAAGTGCACAATGAAAACAGTAAACTAAGATACCCCCCATATACACATCCCCAGATATGTATACTTCGGTATCCATAGCTACCCAGTAGATATACCCACAATTAAGTACCTTCATATATACATGTGTGTAACATGTAAATATTCCAGTAACCACAGCTAACTCTCCCCTAGACCGACAGTTGGACGGTCATACTCTCACAACTCACACTTACCTGGGCGTAGAGGCAATTGATCCATACAGTACCATTCAAGCGAATGGCATCCATACAATAGCACGCCGTATGGACGACGAAAGAAAAATTGCAATAAAGTACATTCCTCAAAGTTAGTACTTAGATAGCCACCTTATAGTTCTTAACTGGGCATAAAGGAAGATGCCGCTAGCATAGTTTTGCAAATAAGTTTTGACAAATTTGCCTGTAGCTAAAGTTTTAGTTAAAATAGACCTTTTAAAACCAAAACTTAGCTTTTAAAACTATGTATCTGATACTATTATGCTTAATCTCGCTCTGATACCAGCTGTAACAGAACCGCCTAATTTATACAAGATCAAGTACGGTTGTCCACGCTAACACGTTGACACACCCATACTTTCACTCATATAAACCTGGTAGTCCGCCGAGTGTCCCGAAAGACCTCGGTAAATCAACATCACAACCAAGATCGCGTAATTAAGCAAATACACATCACATACATCGGGTTGCAGCAGAAATAATATTACAAAGGGGTTAACAAATACTAGTACAAGTTTGGGTTTCAAAACCGCTTAGTGAAAACAACATAGCTTTCAAATGATTACATTAATATAAGTTCCAAATATATTGCTAGCATAGTGACATCATCCGACAAAAGCATATAGATGAGAAGTAAGTATAGAATCACCGAGCCCACCGGTGGTTAGCCACCATCATCAACAGGTCGAGAACATCACCTACAACAAGGTGGGATAAACCCTGAGTACTCGAATGTACTCAGCCAGACTTACCCGTCGGAAACCAAAACAAATGACACCAAGGATCATGCAAGGCTTTCTTTAGTGGGCTAGCTGACTTGTTTGCGAAAAGCATAAGCTATCATGAAGAAACCATTTTAAGTACCTTGCATCATCTTTATTATGACCTATCCATCTAGGTAAGCACCTGTACTATAGCAATCACTTGATTAACCAATAACATCCAGTTACCAATTTAGATTTAGCATATCCCATATCATCCAGATAACCATCATTGTTCCATAATAATTACTACGATGCCGTAACTCGAGTCAAGTGCTCACTATCCAGGAGCGATGGTGATTCAAATCGATTCCTAACCAGCTGGTGATTTATTCCTTACACAAACCTCACTCACCCGCTAAAGTGAGATATTGATCACCGAGTCAACTTTCTAGGAATCTCGAGTTTGCCAGGAACCACATGTACTCGGGGGCCGACCGACTGCACTTTGGTCTTATCATCTCGCCCCCGTGTCCTACCACACCTGCTCCGGCACAGTGCGCTGCGGGCAATCTACTCGGCCCGAAAAATCTCCCAGCTTCGCGGTCGGAAGGTACTTTATCCGGCCAGCTAAATGTAAGGCATGCATTCAACATGACTCGAGGCCCAACAACGGTCGGTCCTTAATTGACACAGACAGAAACTAACAGCACCCCAGAACCCTGTCTGGTTGCCTCCAACTTTTTTCGTCCGGTCTCCAATTATCCATCACACATGGTTAATTCCAGGATATCATTCTTTCCATAGTTAAATTCTTCCAGTAACCACCTATAATGTAGGTGACCGGATATCACCGATCGCTACCCGTTTAAGCAAGGCTAAGCAGTTATTCGATCCTGACCTAACAGGGTAAAAAGGTAATAAGGTAGGCAAGGATAGTAATAAATGCATCAACGGTTTCAATCAACTCCTACAACTTAATGCAACAATATATATAACTCATATATAGAAAGAATTGCTTTTATAAATTAGGAGACTTATAATGCTCCGGGGCTTGCCTGGGATCCGACACAAGTCAGTTCAGTTAGCTTGCACCGTCCTGGTGACATCTCCGGTTCTAGCACTTGCTTAGTCCTTCCATCAAACACCGTCTTCGGGTTTGGCTCCAACATCACGTCCTTCACGTGGTTCATCTAGCGTACCTAGATGAGATGCAATATGCAAGTGCATAAATATGAAGAATAGTACCATGAGACACATCACAAAATAGCAAGCAAGACAAGCATAGTTTATACTCACACACTTAAGTACTTTGCGATGCTTAACTTAAACATCACACAATCTATCATGCTAAGATGGCAAAGAAGATGACAACACCAATCATGACACAAGTTTCCCCAGATCTCAAGTGTTCTAACTCAGTCATCATTCAAGGCATACGTCACACTTAACAATATACAAGCAAGCACTATAATTGGAATCTGCCAATTTCTGGACATGCAAACAGCAGCTACAAGATTTAGCTATAACTGGAGTTACACAAATCCAAATGACTTGCAAGAAGACATTATGGAAAGCTTATGAAATTTTCTACAATTCATCTTTAATCATTTTAGCATGATTCTCAAGTTAACTAAGTCAAATATATCCATTTACAGAAACTGGTCCACAATTGACAGAAAACAGTCATTTCTGAAACCCAACTTTAAACAGCTGTAACTCTTAAACTACTTGGCCAAATGACACTAAATTTTAATAGAAGCTAGATACATGAATTATCTACAACTTTTGTATAAACAAGTTTCACAACAAAGCACATTATCATGAAGAACTTTGCTAAGTTCCCAGATCTGTCCATAAACCATATCGACAAGAAAATAATTATTAACTTATGTTGCAAATTCATAATTGGGCAAAACCAACTTTACCAACATGTCACACATGACTAAAGAACACCATAAAACCTAGTGTCCATGACCAAATAAATTCTTTTAATGCATTTCTTAATTTATTTTAGATAACAAGGTGACTTAATGAACATATACCAAAAGTGCACAATAACTTCTACAAAAATTACAGTGGCTCACATATCCTCTCAATAGTCTACTGTACAAATTTCAGTCCATTTGAATATGTATAGCAACCTCTATGAAAAAGACAAGTTGCTAAAGCAAGAATTCATGTGAGAGCAAGATAAACCAATAACTCACTCGTACTTCATCCAATACTCATGAAATTTTTACCACACATGAACTATCACATGAGTAGCATGCCACAAAAATTTCACTTCATTTGGAGCCCTAGATCTACAGTTATGAAAAATAACAAATTCAATTAGCATTACAACCTTACTGCACAAATCTATTTTTACCGCAAAATATTTAAACTAAAACATGACATATTATAGATCTAATGCATAGAGAATTTCACAAGGATTCCAAAAAGTCCTCATTTACTATTTTATGAATTTCCTATGAATTACTATGAATTTCCAAAGGTTCAGCAAATTTACTGCAAATAGGTCCTTATTGGCACTATTCATTTGAGTCACAGACTTCGCAGTTAGACCCCTTCCCTTTGTCGAATTCCAGCATGGGGTCCCTGACGGGGTCTGGGAGCAGAGGAGGCACTGGGCTTCGCCGAATCCAGCCGGAGAGGCGGCAGTTGATGGCGACAAGTGGCGGGGAGCAAGTACGATCCCGTGCGCACCCGATGGTGCCCTTGGCTCGGCTCGAGGAGGAGTGTGGAGGGCTGGCCACGCGAGCCAGTGACATCCGCGGCAGCCTCGCCGACGGCAGCGGCTACGGGGTTGGACGGCTTGGCCAGCAGGAGCCAGAAGCGGCGGTGAGCACCCAGGGGACTGCGCACACTCATGGGGCCACTCAACTCGGCCGGAGACAGGCCGGTTTAGCCTGGCCGCACGCACAGGTGTCCACGGCAGCCGCGTGCTACGGTGATGAAGGAAGGCCGAGGATGGTCGCGCGAGGCCAAGGAGAGTACGGCAGAGCCGATGACGGAGGATGCAGGGCTGCCAGGCGCTCGGAGGTGGAAGAACGACGGCGAGGTGCATGGCTCGGTGAGCAATGGCGACAGCGGCGGCTTCGCTCTCGGTGCTTCAGACGCGCGCAAGAGGGAGAAAGCGAATGAGGGCGAGAGGAAAAGCAGACGGACGCGGCCTCCATGCGGTTGACAGCGGGCAGCGACGCCAGGCCGACCATGGCGCGTGGCAGCCACGCGGCGGCAGCGGCCTGTTGCCGGTCGGCCACAGCATCCCCCGCTGATTCGATTTCAAATACTGAAGCCAAGGATTGAAATACCACCTCAAAAATGTGACTGAAGGTCCATTTTCCTCCCATCGTATCTCCTAGACCGATAGATGATTTGTTCCACCGATTACACCGTTGTGTACAGATACAAGAGTACTCCAACTTTTATAAAAGGAGTTTGGCCAGATTCAAAATGGTTTGCAAACTAAAATTCACCAAATATGGGTACATGAAACTGAAATCAGTTCCAACACTTAGCCAAATTTGCGAAGTCCAAAAACAGCAGCGGATTGCAACTTTGAGCCTCTGTTTGACTTGCTTACACGCTGATCTAGCTCTTGGTCCAAACATAAAGTTTGTTGTACATAACATGGACTCCAACTTTTATTTAGGTTCCACTGCCATGCAAACACTCTAAGCTGCAGTTCAAACCAAATCAAAGTAGCATCACTATAAAGCTTAAATCACCCTTTTTAATCTATTGGAGTATTTTCTGGCCACCTGGTCAACATGAACCCTTCATAACTTTTGTTCATGAGTGCAAGTAGAGTTGTTTGAGCAAGGTACCAAGGTTTGGTTGGCTTCATAGGTTTCCATCCACTTGATAAAGCAATTCATGCAAAGATATGACTTATCATTTCATGTTACTTTTTAATTCCAAACTTCATGAAACTTTTCCACGGGTCTAGATGGATGCATGTGGATGTAATGTACATGGAAGAAGCATGTTTAGCATTACTCTTGCATAATCTTAATAAGGGTCCATATGTAAGCATTTGTGCGTGGCCCAAGTTTAAGTTGGAGCTCCATCATGTAGATTTGATCTTGACACCTTGGTTACCACTTGACATGTCATGTTTGAGATCAAACCCATTGCTTAACTGGTGATAAACACCTGGGGTGTTACATGTTCTCCCCAGACAGAGCTCTACACCTCTCGGGCAGATCACGCTACCCATGCAATTTGGGACCCCGGACCACTTCCGCACCGACTACGTCAACTTCGTGGTCGCTGACTTTGACGGCACCTACCATGCTATCTTGGGTCGACCGTCGCTCAACAAGTTCATGGCCATACCTCATTATAGGTATCTAGTGCTGAAGATGCCTACCGAGAAAGGAGTTCTAACCCTCAGGGGCAACATATACGCAGCTTATACCTACTAGGACGATAGCTTCAAAATAGCAGAGGCTCATGACCTCTCTATTCGCATGGCCAAGACCATGCTCGACGCTAAGAAGACCTTGGCCGACCACCTAGAGATCCCAGAGCTCGAGGCTCCATGCAAGAACATCAAGTCCAAGGAGCATAAGGTGATCTAGCTGGTCGACGGTGATCCCAGCAAAACGGCCCTTATTGGGGCCAACCTGGATCCCAAATAGGAAGACGCGCTCGTCTAGTTCTTGAGGAGCAATGTGGATGTGTTTGCATGGAAACCTGCTGACATGCCCGGTGTACCTCGGAATTTGATCGAGCACTCCTTGAATGTCAACGGCAAGGCCAAACCTATCAAGGTGAAGCTACAATGGTTCGCTCGCGACAAAAAGGAGGCAATTAGGGAAGAAGTTACATGGCTTTTGGTAGCTGGATTTATCAAAGAAGTGTATCATCCAGAGTGGTTAGCCAACCTAGTTCTTGTACGCAAAAAGAATAATGAATGGAGAATGTGCGTTGATTACACTGATCTCAACAAACACTACCCTAAGGACCCCTTCGGCTTACCTCACATAGACGAGGTCGTAGATTCAACTGCTGGTTACGAGCTGCTTTCCTTTCTCGATTGCTACTCTGGTTATCACCAGATCGCTCTCAAAAAGGACGACTAGATCAAGACATCTTTTATCACGCCTTTCGGTGCCTACTGCTACATGACCATGTTGTTTGGGCTCAAGAACGTCGGGGCTACCTACCAACGCGCTATACAGGCCTGCCTCAAAGATGAGATAAAAGATGACCTTGTCGAGGCTTATGTTGATGATGTAGTTGTCAAAACCAAGGAAGCACAAACCCTTGTTGACAACCTAGAACGCACCTTTGCAGCCCTTAACACATTCCAATGGAAATTAAACCCAAAGAAGTGCATCTTTGGTGTTCCTTCTGGCATACTACTTGGCAACGTCGTTAGTCATGATGGCATATGCCCTAACCCAGAGAAAGTCAAAGCTGTCTTGGACATGAAGCCGCCCAAAAAGGTGAAGGATGTTCAAAAGCTTACCAGATGCATGGCCGCTCTCAGCCGTTTTATATCAAGATTAGGCGAAAAGGGACTACCTTTCTTTAAATTGCTCAAAGCATCCGAGAAGTTTGAGTGGTCGGAGGAAGCAGACGCTGCCTTCACATAGCTAAAACAATACCTTACGTCACCTCCGGTCCTCACTGCTCCCAGAGAAGACGAAACACTCCTGCTTTACATTGCGGTGACTAATCGAGTGGTCTCCACTGCCATGGTGGTCGAGCGTGATAAGCCCAGCCATGTCTACAAGGTACAGCAACCAATCTATTTCATTAGTGAGGTGCTCAATGAATCCAAGACCAGGTACCCACAGATTCAGAAATTGATCTACGCCATACTGATAACATCCCAAAAGTTGAAACATCACTTCGACGGATATCGTGTGGTGGTCATGACTAAATACCCTCTATGAGACATCGTTAGCAACAAGGATGCGATTGGGCGCATCATCAAATGGGCAATGGAGCTATGCCCCTTCTCCTTGGAATTCACAAGCCGTACTACAATCAAGTCTCAGGCACTCGTCGATTTCATCGTCGAGTGGACAGACTTAAGCATGTCTGCCTCTCAGGGGCCTAACGAGTATTGGAAGATGTACTTTGACGATTCTCTCAACATCGATGGTGCAGGAGCAGGAGTCCTTTTTGTGTCACCATCCAAGGAGCAGCTCCGGTATGTCCTTAGGATTTATTTCCCAGCATCTAATAACATCGCCGAATACGAAGCATGCCTACATGGTTTGCGCATTGCGGTCGAGCTCAGTATTAAACGTCTTTATGTCTATGGAGACTCAGCTCTGGTCATCAACCAACTCAACAAGGACTGGGACACGACCAGCGAAAGGATGGATGTATACTACAAATCGATCAGAAAGCTAGAAGGCAGGTTTTACGGCATCGAGTACACACACGTGGTCCGGGACAAAAATCAAGCAGCAGATGCGCTGTCAAAGTTAGGATCATCCCAAGCCAAAGTCCCACATGGTGTATTCGTCCAAGACCTACTCACGCCTTCCATCGAGGAGGAAGATCCCACGGATGACAAGCCTCTAGACAAACAATTGGTGGTAATGGTTCTGGCGTCGAGCACCACTGAGCCACCTCCGACTACTCATGAGGTCGACTGGAGAGTACCTTTCATCAAGTACCTGATAGATGGCAGTGGCTACACTGATCGGACAGAAAACGAGCGCCTGATGCGTCGTAGTAAGCAGTATCTACTCATCGATGGCAAGTTATGGCACAAGAACGCAAAGGAGGAAATCTTGATGAAGTGTATAACCCGGGAGGATGGTGAACATCTCCTAGACCAAATCCACTCTGGCTCCTGTGGCAACCACGCGGCCTGTTCTCCCCAGACAGAGCTCTACACCTCTCGGGCAGATCACGCTACCCATGCAATTTGGGACCCCGGACCACTTCCGCACCGACTACGTCAACTTCGTGGTCGCTGACTTTGACGGCACCTACCATGCTATCTTGGGTCGACCGTCGCTCAACAAGTTCATGGCCATACCTCATTATAGGTATCTAGTGCTGAAGATGCCTACCGAGAAAGGAGTTCTAACCCTCAGGGGCAACATATACGCAGCTTATACCTACTAGGACGATAGCTTCAAAATAGCAGAGGCTCATGACCTCTCTATTCGCATGGCCAAGACCATGCTCGACGCTAAGAAGACCTTGGCCGACCACCTAGAGATCCCAGAGCTCGAGGCTCCATGCAAGAACATCAAGTCCAAGGAGCATAAGGTGATCTAGCTGGTCGACGGTGATCCCAGCAAAACGGCCCTTATTGGGGCCAACCTGGATCCCAAATAGGAAGACGCGCTCGTCTAGTTCTTGAGGAGCAATGTGGATGTGTTTGCATGGAAACCTGCTGACATGCCCGGTGTACCTCGGAATTTGATCGAGCACTCCTTGAATGTCAACGGCAAGGCCAAACCTATCAAGGTGAAGCTACAATGGTTCGCTCGCGACAAAAAGGAGGCAATTAGGGAAGAAGTTACATGGCTTTTGGTAGCTGGATTTATCAAAGAAGTGTATCATCCAGAGTGGTTAGCCAACCTAGTTCTTGTACGCAAAAAGAATAATGAATGGAGAATGTGCGTTGATTACACTGATCTCAACAAACACTACCCTAAGGACCCCTTCGGCTTACCTCACATAGACGAGGTCGTAGATTCAACTGCTGGTTACGAGCTGCTTTCCTTTCTCGATTGCTACTCTGGTTATCACCAGATCGCTCTCAAAAAGGACGACTAGATCAAGACATCTTTTATCACGCCTTTCGGTGCCTACTGCTACATGACCATGTTGTTTGGGCTCAAGAACGTCGGGGCTACCTACCAACGCGCTATACAGGCCTGCCTCAAAGATGAGATAAAAGATGACCTTGTCGAGGCTTATGTTGATGATGTAGTTGTCAAAACCAAGGAAGCACAAACCCTTGTTGACAACCTAGAACGCACCTTTGCAGCCCTTAACACATTCCAATGGAAATTAAACCCAAAGAAGTGCATCTTTGGTGTTCCTTCTGGCATACTACTTGGCAACGTCGTTAGTCATGATGGCATATGCCCTAACCCAGAGAAAGTCAAAGCTGTCTTGGACATGAAGCCGCCCAAAAAGGTGAAGGATGTTCAAAAGCTTACCAGATGCATGGCCGCTCTCAGCCGTTTTATATCAAGATTAGGCGAAAAGGGACTACCTTTCTTTAAATTGCTCAAAGCATCCGAGAAGTTTGAGTGGTCGGAGGAAGCAGACGCTGCCTTCACATAGCTAAAACAATACCTTACGTCACCTCCGGTCCTCACTGCTCCCAGAGAAGACGAAACACTCCTGCTTTACATTGCGGTGACTAATCGAGTGGTCTCCACTGCCATGGTGGTCGAGCGTGATAAGCCCAGCCATGTCTACAAGGTACAGCAACCAATCTATTTCATTAGTGAGGTGCTCAATGAATCCAAGACCAGGTACCCACAGATTCAGAAATTGATCTACGCCATACTGATAACATCCCAAAAGTTGAAACATCACTTCGACGGATATCGTGTGGTGGTCATGACTAAATACCCTCTATGAGACATCGTTAGCAACAAGGATGCGATTGGGCGCATCATCAAATGGGCAATGGAGCTATGCCCCTTCTCCTTGGAATTCACAAGCCGTACTACAATCAAGTCTCAGGCACTCGTCGATTTCATCGTCGAGTGGACAGACTTAAGCATGTCTGCCTCTCAGGGGCCTAACGAGTATTGGAAGATGTACTTTGACGATTCTCTCAACATCGATGGTGCAGGAGCAGGAGTCCTTTTTGTGTCACCATCCAAGGAGCAGCTCCGGTATGTCCTTAGGATTTATTTCCCAGCATCTAATAACATCGCCGAATACGAAGCATGCCTACATGGTTTGCGCATTGCGGTCGAGCTCAGTATTAAACGTCTTTATGTCTATGGAGACTCAGCTCTGGTCATCAACCAACTCAACAAGGACTGGGACACGACCAGCGAAAGGATGGATGTATACTACAAATCGATCAGAAAGCTAGAAGGCAGGTTTTACGGCATCGAGTACACACACGTGGTCCGGGACAAAAATCAAGCAGCAGATGCGCTGTCAAAGTTAGGATCATCCCAAGCCAAAGTCCCACATGGTGTATTCGTCCAAGACCTACTCACGCCTTCCATCGAGGAGGAAGATCCCACGGATGACAAGCCTCTAGACAAACAATTGGTGGTAATGGTTCTGGCGTCGAGCACCACTGAGCCACCTCCGACTACTCATGAGGTCGACTGGAGAGTACCTTTCATCAAGTACCTGATAGATGGCAGTGGCTACACTGATCGGACAGAAAACGAGCGCCTGATGCGTCGTAGTAAGCAGTATCTACTCATCGATGGCAAGTTATGGCACAAGAACGCAAAGGAGGAAATCTTGATGAAGTGTATAACCCGGGAGGATGGTGAACATCTCCTAGACCAAATCCACTCTGGCTCCTGTGGCAACCACGCGGCCTCGAGAATGCTGGTCAGCAAGGCTTTCCGAGCAGGGTTCTATTGGCCGTACGCGGTAGCTGATGTAGAGAAGCTAGTCCAGCACTGTTAGGGTTGTCAGTTCTTCACCAAGAGAATCCATGTACCAGCACATAAGATCCAGACAATACCAGCCTCTTGGCCCTTCACATGCTGGGGACTGGATGTGATCAGGCCTGTCAAACCGGCTCCTAGGAAATTTACATGTGTCTTTGTGCTGATCGACAAATTTTCTAAGTGGATAGAGTACATGCCTCTGGTACAGGCATCCTCAGAAAAGGCTATCACGTTCCTCAACCAGGTCATCCATCGCTTTGGCATACCCAACAGCATCATCACTAATTTGGGTACTCAGTTCACCGGGAACGCTTTTTGGGACTTCTGCGATGAAAGGAGCATAGTAGTAAAATATGTCTCAGTGGCACACCCTAGAGCTAATGGACAGGTCGAGCGGGCAAACGGTATGATTTTGGACGCATTAAAGAAGAGGATGTATAGAGAAAATGACAAAGCTCCTGGAAGATGGCTCAAAGAGTTACCAGCCATGGTTTGGGGCCTCAGAACCCAGCCCAGTCGTAACACCAGCGTCTCACCATACTTTATGGTTTACGGCACTAAGGCAGTCCTCCCAGCAGATATAGCTTTCAGATCAGCACGAGTCGAGAACTTTGACAAAGGCAAGGTCAACGAAGTGTGGAAGCTAGAAGTGAATAGTGCAGAAGAGAAGCGGCTCAATTCTTGCGTACGTACAGCCAAATACCTTGCTGTTTTGCGTAGGTACTACAACAAGAACGTTAAAGAGCGGTTCTTCATGGTCAGGGACTTGGTCCTGAAGTGGAAGACGAATCAGGCTGGTGTCCATAAACTCGCAACTCCATGGGAAGGGCCCTTCATGATCAAGGAAGTCACATGACCAACGTCTTATAGGTTAGCTCACCTGGATGGTACGGACGTACCAAATTCATGGCACATCGACAAGCTTAGGCGTTTCTATGCTTAACTACTGAGATATGTACTCCTCTTGTACTTTCAATTTAATTCAATAAAACTATTATGATTTCTCCGACCACTATGATTGTGTCACTTCTAATTTTACGGTTATTCTAACTTAGCCAGTCAAAGCCGACCACCATTCCTTCCTGGGTTTTCGGAGCAGGCCTTGTCTCTGGTTCCTCCCAATGCATACATGGGATCCGCTCTCTACGCTATGGGTGATTGGTAGGTTCCCCTAGTTTGACTTGTCCATGTCTATGTGTGCACAGGTCATGCACCTCACACTCCGACCACATGGCAAATCAGGGCCGTACAAACTTTTTAGGATGACGTGTTGAGTAAACTGGTACAACTAAATAGAACACTAATATGTTCTCACTTAGTTACACCAACATGAGTTTCAAGCTTAAATACGTTTTATACAAAACAAACAAGCTTATGATGATATACAATTACATTATTACAAGCTTGCCTGAAGAGGTCCAAGTTTACAATAACACAACTATGTTCTTCTTCTACAGCTCTAGCCTATCCTATTGGCTGGTCGGGGCATGTGGCACCTGCTGCTCGCCACTTCCGACATCCTACTCGAGTCTCAAGGACTCTTGTACTGGTCGAGCTAAAGAGGATGGCCCCGCTGATGCCTGGCTGGTTGAGACCGCAGGCTTCACTGGTTGGCTCACAATTGATGGCAGATGGCGTACCCTGTACAGGTGCTGTCCCACCTCCACACAGGTTAATGTCGCCAATTATCTTTGAAGACAGGTCCAGCTAGGTCATCCAAAGCTCCTCAGCCTTGTCTGGATCTACCTCCTTTGGGTACCTAGCCTCCAGGCGCTTGAGATCGATCAGGGGGTAGTGGGCACACACCATGCTTAGCACATGTGTGCCTGTGTAATCACCCGCCTCCTTCATGAACTCTTGGAACCATCCCCATGCCTTTCGGCATCTCTCGACCAGTCTGAGCTGCGGTGTCCTTGGCACTTCCTCTGTAAGAGCTGGGTCGATAAGGTCGAGGACGGGCAAAATGCCAGTTACCACTTCCTGGCACCGGTTCTTCCATGTGTCCCCATCCTCAGTGATCTCTAGGCATCGCGCCTTCCAGCCGTCACGATCTTTCATCACATTTTCCAGATGCTTCTTGGCATTGAATTTTAAAACTACAAACCACACAAGACATTAAAATGTCATGCCACGACAAGATAAGGTGGGCAACAGAGTGAGCAAGGTAGTCTGGAACACTTACTTTTTAGTTCCTCCTTCATCTTAGTTGTGCGATCCCGGAGTTACGACTGGTCATGCGCTAGTTTCTTGTTGTCCTCCTTCAGGCGACCACACTCTATGGCCACACGGCTATTCTCCTCTTGGAGACAGACTACTTTGGCTTCTAAGCCTACACTACAGCTGTTACTACCAACAATGCAACAACACGTGTCATGCACTTGTTGTGATAAAGTGACAACTTACTTGTTTTTTCCTGCTCTTTGTTACTGAGATGGATGACCAGGTTCTGGTTCTGTGCCTCTTGCTCTGTCCTCTCCTGGTCGACGGCTTCAAGTTGGTGGTGCAAGCGTTCCACCTCGGCCGCCAGTTCTCTATTGCTTGCTGTGATCCCCTCAATCTGGTCGAAGCACTTCTTTCGGTACCTTGCAGTCTTCATCAAGTCCTACATGTAAAAAAACTAAGTCAGATAGTTTGACTGGATAGCAGGATCAAGTGGTCAAGCAAAACATACCTAGACTTCTGTCACCAGACATTTTGTCGCTCGTTCAACTTTCATGGTCTCTTCGACCTCTAGGATTTCCTCATGCATAACCCATTGGTCGTTCTGCCAGCGCAACACATATACATGTTGTCGCTTGTCCTAGGGATGGCCTAGGACCTCTTCTACTTCATCCTCTTCGGCCTCATGTTCAGGTAGCGGCGTTGGTTTGGAGTTTGTAGCCTCTGCGATCACTATGGCTTTCCCACGGGCCATAGCATCGGCAAAACTGCTCTGTGCCACCTCCGGCTGCTGCTCCTTGGTTTGGTCTGATACCCTTGGTGCCAAAGTATCCCCCTTAGTAGGGTTAGTTCTCGGAGCACCTGTACCTGGCTCGGCTCTCCCCTTGACCACCTGCTCAGGGACTATTGTCTGGCCGCTCGTCTGCTGAGGCTCTGGCTGACTTCCTACTATAGGTTCCTCCATAGCCGGCTGCTGGGCAGTTTTCTCTAGGATTGCTGGCGGAGCCATGTCGCACCCGGCTAGTTGGTCAGGATTTTTGATGGATGCCAACCTAATGTATCAGAGATAAGTTCAGAAGACAACAGTATTCAATATAAATTGTAAGCTTACATCAAGGTTACAAATACTTACAGCTTGGAAGCATGGAATGATGTGGCAAAGGCGTGTCTCTTCGTCCATGCTTGCTCCACATGCTCTACGGGTGCCACCGGGTCTCTTTCCATGACCAGTACTGGCGCCGGGGCTTGGTGCTCGACCCCTTTGCCGCTTGTCCTCTATGTTGTAGTGGTCGGTGATGTGAGTCCCACTGGCACAGAGGAGCCACCCTGCTCCATCGACTCCAGTTGTCTCCTCCTCTTTCAAGGGACGAGTTAGAAGATGTTTGCATCCTCTGTTTCATCATCTGTCAATGTAAAGATGGCCTAACGATGCTTGCTGGCCGCCGGCCGCTTACCAGCAGCCCTGGCCGTTGCCTCCTCCCCAACTCTGAGTATGGCCCAGTCGACGTCTTCAATCCTAGCGCTGGTCTGGGCGGTTGGGCCGGCAACTTGCAGCCAATCCACACTAGGGGGTGGAGACACAAACACTGCTGCTCTGTCATGACCATTAATCTAGGAAACACAAAGGAGATAACACTAAGTTTCTGTTACAACATAACACTATGGGTACAAGGCAGCATAATTTACCTTTGGGGGAGGTCGGGCCAGCTTGAAAGCGTGCTCGATATCGCTCAACCTAACATAATTTGGATCAGCTAAGTTGAATAGCTCTCCAGTCCTGGCTTTGACTTCTATCTTGTCAAGCGCCTCTTGCCTGGTCCTAGTTGGGTCTGCGCTACCTTGGTACTCATAGCCGGGATGTACCCTCCTCTGGCAAGGCTAGATCCTTCGGCTGATGAAGTTCCCGACCATGCTCATACCATCTAGTTTCTTCCATGGGATCATCCCAAGAAGTTCTAAGATCTGTTCCAAGTGCTCGGGCTTCTCTGACCAGCTGTTCTTCTTCTCCGGAATGAACCCCATGTCGCACAGTGTGATCATGTTCAGCTCTTCGTGGATGTAGAACCACTTCTTGTACTAGTTGTCCAGTGATGTGTTCCAAGGGTAGTGCAAGTACTGGGCCTTCATCCCATCATGCAGATTGAGGTACACACCTCCGGCTATCTTCGAGCCGCCGCTTCCTTTCTTCCACAGACAGAAAAGATGGCGAAAGAAGTCGAAATGGGGCTAGAAGCCACCATATGCTTTGCAAAGGTGAATGAAGGTGGAGACAAGAAGAATCATGTTGGGATGCAGATTGCAAATCCTAATCTCGTAATACAAACAGAGCCCCTGAAGGAAAGGGTGCACTGGAACCCCAAAACCCCGCTTGAAGAAATCCTCGAAAACCATAATCTCACCTAGTTGTGGATCAGGGAAGCCTTCTCCTTCTGGCACGCGCCATCCTGCGAGTGCCTTGTTGTGGAGTACTCCCATGATGACGAGGTCTTCGATGGTCTGCTCGTTGCTTCTTGACTTTCACCACTCCTTTGCCATGACTCTGACTTTCTTCTAGGCATCACTCTTCGCCATGAATTCGCCCTTGCTAAGGAGGCAGATACGGTGGAGGGGTGATTGGTGATGATCTCGGAGGTATAGGGTTTGGCAAGGGGAAGAAGAAGGCTATGGCAGTGAATGGTAATGGGGATCGATAAAAAGTAACTTACCAGTTCTATATTATAAATAACCAAGAGTTCCACCGTTTTGTCTGCCCGAGATTCTTGGGAGACGTGCGCACGCGCCGCAGATGGTTGTTCCCACAACCTCGAGATCTACGCCAATATATGTGCCCCTTCATTACCAGTGTATGCGCCTCTTCATTGCTAGTGTCAGAGGGCCTGCACTGACGCACCTCCTTACAGGTGCCAAGCGACTGTTTGCTTGAAAGGACAAGAAGGCAGTAAGACGTGCTATACACATCTGCTTTTTTGACCAGACGTGTCAGATTGGACTTGACAAAGAAAGAAGATAAATAAATACACCAAACAAATAGTACAAGCAGCATTCGTTTCTTCACTGCATCTCTCGTGCTCAGGGATGGTCCAGACCACTACCGTGCTCGGGGACTGCCCGGACCACTACCGTGCTCAGGGACTGCCCAGACCACTAAGGTGCTCAGGGATTGCTCGGACCACTATCGTGCTCGGGGACTGCCTAGACCACTACCGTGCTCGAGGACTGCTCCGACCACTACCATGCTTGGGGACTATTCCGAAGATTGCTCAGCGATTGCTCTCCTCGGCTACATGTGACATGTACTCGCATACAGTCGAGAGGCATTTATTTGGACCTTGCTACAAGGCTTAGACCTTGCCTTCCAGCAAGCTCAGAGACTACATCAGTACGATGCACCTGTCGGTGCATCTCGTATCGTTGTACGACGATTGGGTTCTCAACTTAACTGGGAATTCTTTTTAGACCCTGGCACCATGTGCCTACGTCACCTACTACCAGGCTCGGGGACTAAGTGGGCACACTTCACCTTGTAGTGAATGTGTTTATTTTATCGACCCCTATGCTTTGACTAATTGCCAAGATTACTATTGTCCAAGGGTCACTTATATTTCTTATCAGAAATACAAGTGGGCACACTTGATAAGGAAAGAAATATTTTTCTTTTTTCTTTAAGAGCACCATGCATTCTTCGAACAACTAGAATCTTCAGTTATAATCATGGTCTGCTGCTCTCAGTTCTTATCAGAATGCTGGCGCATTTGATTGGTCAATGTTTCAATCAGTTGAAGATGACATGAAGACGGATCACATTAGTCGAAGGAGATCCAACGACATGTTGTAGCATAATACATGGTGCTTGGGGACTAGCTGTGGGGGTATTAACCCCTATACCCTTACGGCTAGGCTTGGGCCGACCCGGATTAGGGGGTCCGGTCCACTGCAAGATGATGCGTGGCTCGGCCAACCTGTTCGGAGTCCCGCGCAAGGAGTCAAGGCAGATTTGGAGATCAAGCAAGATCCTGGTCGGTTAGAATAGGAGTCCTTATCTGGCCACCTATGGCAATTGTAACTGGCTAGGATTAGTTTCTAGATCTGTAACCCTGCCCCCCAGACTATATAAGGCAGGTAGGGGACCCCTCTAAAAAACATCTCTCATTGACATACAGCAATACAATCAAACGCAGGACGTAGGTATTACGCCTTCTTGGCGGCCAAACCTAGATAAAACCTCGTGTCTGTCTTGCGTCACCATCTTGTTTGTGGCTTGCGCATCTGTCTGCTGACAATCTACTACCTTGGGCATACCCCTAGGTAGACTGCCAACCATATTTCGTCGACATGCTCTAATTCCAATTGTTTCATTTCACCTTGCATTGCGCAAAAGCCCTCGCCTCATCTCACAAAGTCCCCACCACCACCTCCCCGTCGGTTTCCATGAACCGATTAATGATCTCGTTGTAGTGGTTGAAGCATGCTGTGTGAAAGGAATGCTTTATGTCAATGGTTGATGCAGTGTATATGAACCTATAACAAGTAGTACTAATTGCAGTTGAATGGAATAGTCATGTACACAAGAGATAGTCCGCATAGTGTAGTACTAACCCCGGTGGACAAAGCTGTGTCCGCTGAAGCACAAGTTTATAACAACTGAGCATACCAAACATGTTCAGAATACAAAGCCAGAAATTCAAAGCAAAGTGTAGTTTTAGAATACATGTTTTCCCAAAGATTATACATGAAATCTCCTACAAGTCATCATCATCTCTGAACATGTGATCTCTGCCGCCGCAGTTACTATCGTCACCGCAATACTGGATTCCAGTATCATCTTCATCCTCATCTTCATCCTCGTTGCCTTCAAGTATGCCAACTGCTTCCATCTTATCTCTTAGAAGGTCTTCTAAATTGGCTTCAATGATAGTGCCTTCTCCATTATGACTAGCTTCATGCATAACCTGCTCACCATCACCCTATAGGACTTCATGCTCGTTGTACCAGAATGTAAGGGTCACCCTTGTACCAGAATGATTTAATGTTGATAGATCTGAAATGTCCGTCATCCTCAATGCCTGTAGACTTCGTATTGCCAACTAGATTGTACCAGTCATAGCACAAAAGAACCACCGTCCTATGGCATTGTACGCTGGAGTTATACATCAACTGAATAACTTCTCTAAGGACACCATAAAATTCCACTAATTGGCCTAATAGTGCTATACTTTGTTCGGTCATGACACCACTATTCTGTGTACGTAGGGATTTCTCACGGTCAACAGTGCTATACCTGACTCCAATAATACTGCAAGTTGATGCACACAAACATGAAACCACCGTCACCACTAAGTTGTTATATAATTCTACCAATGATCGGCCTAACAGAACTAAAATATGCTAATCATGTATATGAGACTTAAACCACGCTAGAAACTCTACTGCTAGCCTACTATCAACATCATCACTTGCCCCTTCTTCCTTTAAAATTTGTATGTATTTTCTATAGCACATATAAGCATTATAATTGGTAACATTTTGTACATAAGATAGGAAACAATAAATCAGCATATAAAAAATCATACTTACTCCACATATGGTCCAACCTCGTCGTAGTTATTAAGCACATACCAAGCTAGCTTATTGATTTTCGCTTTATCATTGATGTTCATTGATGTAATCTTGCCAATGGGCTTGACACCATGCATAAAAACATAGGTGTCACCATCTGCTGACCCATCATGTGACATATTGTCATCTCGGTTATATCTTGTTGGAACATCTTCGATGAACCTCTCCCAAAATGCCAACGTCTCACTTTCTAAGTAAGTCTCCACAATTGATCCTTCAGGCCTGGACCTATTCATTAAGAAATTCTTCAACATGCCCAGTCACCGTTCTATTGGGTACATCCATCCATACTGTATGGGCCCTCTAAGAAGTGCCTCGTCAGGTAGATGGATAGCCAAGTGCACCATAACATCAAAAAAGGTCAGTGGAAAAATCTTCTCATGCTTGTATAAGATGAGTGGGATGCCCTGTTTCAGCTTTTTCATTACTTCTTTCCTCAGAATTCTACTGCACAGTTGCCTGAAGATGTTCCCAAGTTCTAAAACAGCTTTGTATATATCTTTAGGAACAAAACCTCTTAAGCTTGCAGGTATGATCCTCTGGAGAAGGACATGGCAAGTATGCGTTTTCAGCTTGCCAACTACCTTAGTACCATCTGCACTTATGGATTTTGCTACGTTGGCTGCATAACCATCTGGTAACTTGACACCTTTAAGGAACTTGCAAAATTCTGCTCTGTGTTTTTCCTTCATGACATAGCGATCTTTTGGGAATTTAAGCGAGGTGCCTCGATGCACGCCGTGATATTGAGGCCTTATGTTCATATCATGCAAATCTAGCCTAGCGTTCGTTGTGTCCTTTGTCTTGTCCTCCACTTTCAGCAATGTCCAAAGAATGTTTTCACATATGTTCTTCTTAATGTGCATGACATTAAAATTGTGTGGTAGCAACAGGTCCTTCCAATACGGCAGCCCCCACCAAGCAGATTTTTTGTTATAAATCACTGGCTCTCCACACTTTTGTTTCTTTTTTCCACCATGCTTACCTGGGCAGACATCTTTTGCCTTCTCGAGTTTCTCAAGGACCTCCTCTAAGGTGAACTTTTCTAGGCACATCTCGGTCCTCAATTTCTGCACCAAAATCCAAGCTCTTCCTCCAAGGGTGATTCCTAGGAAGGTAACGACGATGTCCAAGGTAGCCGAGCTTATGTCTTAACCTCCTTGACAATGGATTTTTATCACAATAAATACATGTATAATAACCTTTTTGTAGTTCGGCCGGACAAGGTGCTCAATGCTGGAAAATCGTGTATGCACCAAAGCACAGCAGCACGCAGAGTGAAGCCTTCCTTATCATTAAGATGTAGTACATGAAAAGTGTTGACACCCTTCCATAGTTCTTGCAGTTCGTCTATAAGAGGCTCCAAGAATGCATCAAAATCCTTTCTTGGAGAGGTTGGGCCCAGGATCAGTAGAGACATAAAGCAATTCGATGGGTTCACATATTCCCATGGTGGTAGGTTCAGAGGCGTTACAAGAATAGGCCACATACTATATGTTGAGCTAAAGTTACCAAATGGATTGAAACCATCTGTGGCGACAGCAAGCCTCAAGTTCCTTAGATCATCTGCAAAAGTTTTGTGCTTTCTATTAAAGTCCTGCCATGCCTCCCCATCTGCTAGATGGATCATTTCACTGGTATTCTTCTCTCGCTTAGTCTCATGCCATTCGGCGTCCACTGCTGTTCCTCGAGCAGCAAAGATCCTCCACAACCTTGTTATTAGTGGAAAATGCCTCAAAACCTTATGAGGAACCTGCCTCCTACCATCTGCATCCTCCCATCTAGACTCTTTGCATTTTGGGCACACTTCCAATTTTTCATGATCACCCCAAAACAACACACATTTGTTCTTGCATGCATGGATACTTTCATAATCAAGTCCCAATTCTCGAACATATTTGTGTGCCTCCTCACATGATTTTGGTATGTTGCTCTTAGGGAATGCATCTGATAGCAACACCAATAGTGTATCAAAATAGTTGTTGCTAACTCGATAGTGGGACTTGATATAGAGTGTTGGGGGGAGGCCTCCCAGGCATCGCTCCTCCTCCAGCGCCCCACCTTTCCTTAGTCAGATTAAACTACCTCGTAGCGGGTACTAACCCTCGCAGCAAGGGTTTCTGGCATACCATGTTTTTCATTCGTGTGTTTAGGTACCGTGCATGAAGGCTCGCTTCATGAAAGGAGCATGGCAAAAGGAGAGCAGTTCTATGATGTTGGGCTGATGCTCGGCTGGGGCACGTGAAGGTTTGATGCCTGCAATGGGGGGAAACTGTCTTCATGATGGTGGTGGCTTCATCGAGATGATTAGGGCTAAGAGTGGTTGGCTAGGAGAAGGAGATTACCTCCGTACCCTTGGCCATCGTGTACCAGTGGCCTCCTAGGGCTTGGCCCTAAGTGTAATTTCACTATGACTCCGAGTATGGTCTATAAATACCAGGAGGCGCTCATGTAACAAACAAGGGATCTTTTTCCGAACAAATTAATGGACATTTAATCCGCATTTTTCCATCGCCTTAGGCATCTTACCTTCACCTTTGCCTAGCCTCTTCGCGGTCGACTAAACTCTCTCCTATGGGAAACCCTTAGCCTCTCCCCGCATGCTCCTCAATGAGGGCAAGAGGCTAAGAGCGACCCCACATAGAGTAACCTGACAAGGAAGGAGAATCTTGAGAAGGTAGATCTAGAAGAAACTGATTGCTTCAAATCATCCAACACTCTTTTAAACTTTGGGACTCTTCTAGCCCGCTCTTCATATGTCAATAGGTTTCCAACTAAATCATCAAAATCTAGTAATATGTTATCATTGCCATCCTCCTGCTCCTCCTCCTCTGCAATCCAACCATCATGATGATATCTATGCACATCTAATGGCTCTATAATGTCAGTACCTCCTCCCTCTTCCCCATGATGAATCCATGTGGCGTATGTGGGTGACATTGTGTTCATAATTAAGTGGTCCTTCACCTCCTGCCAAGTTGTATACACCTGGTTAAGACATTGTGTACATGGGCAAGGGTTCTTTTGCTCTAGGAATTTTTGTTTAACCCACTCGATGAACTCTTCAACTCCATTGGTGAGCGTCGGCAAGAATGGTCTCCCATTAGAAATCTAGGATCTGTCCATCTGTTGCAGCAAAAGTATGCAAAGTCCATTAGAGTTTATACCATTGGGTGGACAATGGCAAAACTAGCATTAGAACAAAGCATACAGTGTTCGAGAGCATTAATCTGTGCATTTGTTCGTATCATACTATGGGACAGTTTGGTTTTCTATTTTTGTGTGACAAAAGCATTGATTTCAATTGAAATTCATATAGAATAGCCTTTCTTTATGTGTACTTAGTCCTATAATCACAGAAGAAGGTACTCATACCTTTGTTCTATGAACTGGCATGGCTCGGCTGCAAGGCACCTCTACCGCTGGCACACACCTAATCACGCGAACGCCAATGCTGCCACACTAGGAGAGCATCGCCACTCCACTAAAAGGACACCTGAGCCACCATAGCAGACCAAGGATCCTCTACCTCCACTGCCACTGCAAGTCCAGCGGGCATAGATATGTTTCTACTTATAGGGGATATCCAATTTAGGTCAAACCTATATGGCATCCACATAGCCAATAGGATACTATAGTGTCTCCAAAGAGATATTAGCATAGCTAGGTGTCTAGCGCAATGGTAAAGACATTCCATTCCTAGATCTAGATCCTGCATTCGACTCCTGGCTATCAGACCTTTTTTGAGAAATTAAAACCCCGACGGCACACATGGTACAAGTAACATGCAAGTCGTCGGGTCCCATAGGTTAGATGGAGATGGAGAAAGGTCCCATAGGTAGATGTGACATGTAAGACATCAGGTCCCATAGGTTGGATGCAGAAGGGTCCCGCAGGTACACGTTGAATGGTGAAAGGACCAAGTGGAGACTTTTATGACGAATTGCAAGCGTCACGGATGAGTAACTGCAGGTCCCTGTAGGTACACATCAGATGTCTAGTCCCACGGGTCGGATACAGAAGGGTCCCGTAGGTACACGTTGGATGTTGAAAGGATCGAGCAGTGACTTTTATGATGAATTCAAGCATCACGGATGAGTAACTACAGGTGCCATGGGTACATGTCGGACATCTGGTCCCATAGGTCAGATGTAGAAGGGTCCCATAGGTACACAGTCGGATGGAGAAGGATCGAGTGGAGACTTTTATGACTAACTGCAAGCATCACAGATGAGTAACTGTAGGTCCCATAGGTACACGTCAGATGGAGAAAGGACCATGTGGAGAATTATGATGAGGTGTCATTCGTTATAGATCAAAAACTTCATCATAGATGTGTAATTAGTTCAATGACGACGCCCTAGTCATCACAGTTCTAAAGAGGATCATCATAGATGAGCAGGAACAGGCGTGCGAGGCTTTTTTATGACAAAACATGTGCTATTCTATGATGCTTTAGTGTGACAATGCCTGATTTCATCATAGATAGGGAGGGTTGGAGGATCGTCACCACTGATCTATGACAAAACATAAATATTCATCATAAAAAGCGATATTCTATGACAGTTTTGGATTCATCATTAAGATTTTTGTCATACAAGTGGATATTTCTAGTAGTGTTCAGAGCTAGTGGCCATGATCCTGAGCTCTAGGGTCATGGCCTTTGTTGGCTTGGATGGCCTCAAAAGTCAAGGCCACTATTGTGAACCCAATCCCATAGTGGGTGGGGTCGTACACCCATCTTGTTGGGTCGTATTTGGATGGTGGGTCACCGTACTAGCCACCACTACTTGGTGGTGTTGTCTTGTCTTTGCTGCATGGCATAGGGATGGCATCTGACTGGATGGAGGGGACTGTTGTCCCCTCGGTCCTTGCGAGGTTAGTGCAGTGTGCCTACTCCTATCAGAGCAGGTGCTCCTAGCGGAGCCTGATCTCTCCCCATCCCTCTCGGGGGTCAGGGTAGAGAAGTGGTCATCTTCGATGAACCTCTCCCAAAATGCCAACGTCTCACTTTCTAAGTAAGTCTCCACAATTGATCCTTCAGGCCTGGACCTATTCATTAAGAAATTCTTCAACATGCCCAGTCACCGTTCTATTGGGTACATCCATCCATACTGTATGGGCCCTCTAAGAAGTGCCTCGTCAGGTAGATGGATAGCCAAGTGCACCATAACATCAAAAAAGGTCAGTGGAAAAATCTTCTCATGCTTGTATAAGATGAGTGGGATGCCCTGTTTCAGCTTTTTCATTACTTCTTTCCTCAGAATTCTACTGCACAGTTGCCTGAAGATGTTCCCAAGTTCTAAAACAGCTTTGTATATATCTTTAGGAACAAAACCTCTTAAGCTTGCAGGTATGATCCTCTGGAGAAGGACATGGCAAGTATGCGTTTTCAGCTTGCCAACTACCTTAGTACCATCTGCACTTATGGATTTTGCTACGTTGGCTGCATAACCATCTGGTAACTTGACACCTTTAAGGAACTTGCAAAATTCTGCTCTGTGTTTTTCCTTCATGACATAGCGATCTTTTGGGAATTTAAGCGAGGTGCCTCGATGCACGCCGTGATATTGAGGCCTTATGTTCATATCATGCAAATCTAGCCTAGCGTTCGTTGTGTCCTTTGTCTTGTCCTCCACTTTCAGCAATGTCCAAAGAATGTTTTCACATATGTTCTTCTTAATGTGCATGACATTAAAATTGTGTGGTAGCAACAGGTCCTTCCAATACGGCAGCCCCCACCAAGCAGATTTTTTGTTATAAATCACTGGCTCTCCACACTTTTGTTTCTTTTTTCCACCATGCTTACCTGGGCAGACATCTTTTGCCTTCTCGAGTTTCTCAAGGACCTCCTCTAAGGTGAACTTTTCTAGGCACATCTCGGTCCTCAATTTCTGCACCAAAATCCAAGCTCTTCCTCCAAGGGTGATTCCTAGGAAGGTAACGACGATGTCCAAGGTAGCCGAGCTTATGTCTTAACCTCCTTGACAATGGATTTTTATCACAATAAATACATGTATAATAACCTTTTTGTAGTTCGGCCGGACAAGGTGCTCAATGCTGGAAAATCGTGTATGCACCAAAGCACAGCAGCACGCAGAGTGAAGCCTTCCTTATCATTAAGATGTAGTACATGAAAAGTGTTGACACCCTTCCATAGTTCTTGCAGTTCGTCTATAAGAGGCTCCAAGAATGCATCAAAATCCTTTCTTGGAGAGGTTGGGCCCAGGATCAGTAGAGACATAAAGCAATTCGATGGGTTCACATATTCCCATGGTGGTAGGTTCAGAGGCGTTACAAGAATAGGCCACATACTATATGTTGAGCTAAAGTTACCAAATGGATTGAAACCATCTGTGGCGACAGCAAGCCTCAAGTTCCTTAGATCATCTGCAAAAGTTTTGTGCTTTCTATTAAAGTCCTGCCATGCCTCCCCATCTGCTAGATGGATCATTTCACTGGTATTCTTCTCTCGCTTAGTCTCATGCCATTCGGCGTCCACTGCTGTTCCTCGAGCAGCAAAGATCCTCCACAACCTTGTTATTAGTGGAAAATGCCTCAAAACCTTATGAGGAACCTGCCTCCTACCATCTGCATCCTCCCATCTAGACTCTTTGCATTTTGGGCACACTTCCAATTTTTCATGATCACCCCAAAACAACACACATTTGTTCTTGCATGCATGGATACTTTCATAATCAAGTCCCAATTCTCGAACATATTTGTGTGCCTCCTCACATGATTTTGGTATGTTGCTCTTAGGGAATGCATCTGATAGCAACACCAATAGTGTATCAAAATAGTTGTTGCTAACTCGATAGTGGGACTTGATATAGAGTGTTGGGGGGAGGCCTCCCAGGCATCGCTCCTCCTCCAGCGCCCCACCTTTCCTTAGTCAGATTAAACTACCTCGTAGCGGGTACTAACCCTCGCAGCAAGGGTTTCTGGCATACCATGTTTTTCATTCGTGTGTTTAGGTACCGTGCATGAAGGCTCGCTTCATGAAAGGAGCATGGCAAAAGGAGAGCAGTTCTATGATGTTGGGCTGATGCTCGGCTGGGGCACGTGAAGGTTTGATGCCTGCAATGGGGGGAAACTGTCTTCATGATGGTGGTGGCTTCATCGAGATGATTAGGGCTAAGAGTGGTTGGCTAGGAGAAGGAGATTACCTCCGTACCCTTGGCCATCGTGTACCAGTGGCCTCCTAGGGCTTGGCCCTAAGTGTAATTTCACTATGACTCCGAGTATGGTCTATAAATACCAGGAGGCGCTCATGTAACAAACAAGGGATCTTTTTCCGAACAAATTAATGGACATTTAATCCGCATTTTTCCATCGCCTTAGGCATCTTACCTTCACCTTTGCCTAGCCTCTTCGCGGTCGACTAAACTCTCTCCTATGGGAAACCCTTAGCCTCTCCCCGCATGCTCCTCAATGAGGGCAAGAGGCTAAGAGCGACCCCACATAGAGTAACCTGACAAGGAAGGAGAATCTTGAGAAGGTAGATCTAGAAGAAACTGATTGCTTCAAATCATCCAACACTCTTTTAAACTTTGGGACTCTTCTAGCCCGCTCTTCATATGTCAATAGGTTTCCAACTAAATCATCAAAATCTAGTAATATGTTATCATTGCCATCCTCCTGCTCCTCCTCCTCTGCAATCCAACCATCATGATGATATCTATGCACATCTAATGGCTCTATAATGTCAGTACCTCCTCCCTCTTCCCCATGATGAATCCATGTGGCGTATGTGGGTGACATTGTGTTCATAATTAAGTGGTCCTTCACCTCCTGCCAAGTTGTATACACCTGGTTAAGACATTGTGTACATGGGCAAGGGTTCTTTTGCTCTAGGAATTTTTGTTTAACCCACTCGATGAACTCTTCAACTCCATTGGTGAGCGTCGGCAAGAATGGTCTCCCATTAGAAATCTAGGATCTGTCCATCTGTTGCAGCAAAAGTATGCAAAGTCCATTAGAGTTTATACCATTGGGTGGACAATGGCAAAACTAGCATTAGAACAAAGCATACAGTGTTCGAGAGCATTAATCTGTGCATTTGTTCGTATCATACTATGGGACAGTTTGGTTTTCTATTTTTGTGTGACAAAAGCATTGATTTCAATTGAAATTCATATAGAATAGCCTTTCTTTATGTGTACTTAGTCCTATAATCACAGAAGAAGGTACTCATACCTTTGTTCTATGAACTGGCATGGCTCGGCTGCAAGGCACCTCTACCGCTGGCACACACCTAATCACGCGAACGCCAATGCTGCCACACTAGGAGAGCATCGCCACTCCACTAAAAGGACACCTGAGCCACCATAGCAGACCAAGGATCCTCTACCTCCACTGCCACTGCAAGTCCAGCGGGCATAGATATGTTTCTACTTATAGGGGATATCCAATTTAGGTCAAACCTATATGGCATCCACATAGCCAATAGGATACTATAGTGTCTCCAAAGAGATATTAGCATAGCTAGGTGTCTAGCGCAATGGTAAAGACATTCCATTCCTAGATCTAGATCCTGCATTCGACTCCTGGCTATCAGACCTTTTTTGAGAAATTAAAACCCCGACGGCACACATGGTACAAGTAACATGCAAGTCGTCGGGTCCCATAGGTTAGATGGAGATGGAGAAAGGTCCCATAGGTAGATGTGACATGTAAGACATCAGGTCCCATAGGTTGGATGCAGAAGGGTCCCGCAGGTACACGTTGAATGGTGAAAGGACCAAGTGGAGACTTTTATGACGAATTGCAAGCGTCACGGATGAGTAACTGCAGGTCCCTGTAGGTACACATCAGATGTCTAGTCCCACGGGTCGGATACAGAAGGGTCCCGTAGGTACACGTTGGATGTTGAAAGGATCGAGCAGTGACTTTTATGATGAATTCAAGCATCACGGATGAGTAACTACAGGTGCCATGGGTACATGTCGGACATCTGGTCCCATAGGTCAGATGTAGAAGGGTCCCATAGGTACACAGTCGGATGGAGAAGGATCGAGTGGAGACTTTTATGACTAACTGCAAGCATCACAGATGAGTAACTGTAGGTCCCATAGGTACACGTCAGATGGAGAAAGGACCATGTGGAGAATTATGATGAGGTGTCATTCGTTATAGATCAAAAACTTCATCATAGATGTGTAATTAGTTCAATGACGACGCCCTAGTCATCACAGTTCTAAAGAGGATCATCATAGATGAGCAGGAACAGGCGTGCGAGGCTTTTTTATGACAAAACATGTGCTATTCTATGATGCTTTAGTGTGACAATGCCTGATTTCATCATAGATAGGGAGGGTTGGAGGATCGTCACCACTGATCTATGACAAAACATAAATATTCATCATAAAAAGCGATATTCTATGACAGTTTTGGATTCATCATTAAGATTTTTGTCATACAAGTGGATATTTCTAGTAGTGTTCAGAGCTAGTGGCCATGATCCTGAGCTCTAGGGTCATGGCCTTTGTTGGCTTGGATGGCCTCAAAAGTCAAGGCCACTATTGTGAACCCAATCCCATAGTGGGTGGGGTCGTACACCCATCTTGTTGGGTCGTATTTGGATGGTGGGTCACCGTACTAGCCACCACTACTTGGTGGTGTTGTCTTGTCTTTGCTGCATGGCATAGGGATGGCATCTGACTGGATGGAGGGGACTGTTGTCCCCTCGGTCCTTGCGAGGTTAGTGCAGTGTGCCTACTCCTATCAGAGCAGGTGCTCCTAGCGGAGCCTGATCTCTCCCCATCCCTCTCGGGGGTCAGGGTAGAGAAGTGGTTGTGTGGCGTTGCTCAGCATGCGGTGAAGGCAGAGAGAAGAGGTCATGGCCAACCCCTGCCTTAGTGCTTGGCCTCGGTCGTTCGAGCTTATACTAGCTCATGTACCATGGGTCGCCTGAGTGGCTGACTAATCAGTGCCTTGAGATACCTAGGGTATTATAACCACGACAGTAGCCCCTAAGCATTTTTGCGATCATGAAGTGATCGTGAAAGCACTGATATATGCGTGTGCTAGATGCAGGTTTGAAGTCATGGTCGGTCCGAGCTTTGGCACTCGACCCCTTGTGGGTGCATTCAAAGTGGTCAGTGGTTGTACATCCCATCCTATCATGCCATCTTGATGGTGTGGTATGTGATTGCTGAGCTTGGCCATGTCAGTGTGCTACATATCAGGGTTCGTGATCTAGGTAGGGCCGAGTGGTCCCATTGACGTTGTACCGACTCTGCCTTTGGGAGGATCTCAATTTTCCTGACCTCACATGGACATCTGACATTGGTTGTGGCCTCCTATGGTTTGCCACATGGCGCAGGGGTTTTAGGCTGCTTAGTCCGCCCTTGGGCCTTTAAATAGAGGTCTTCCTTCCAGTTTGAACAACTTGCATCCATGTTTGTGAACTACTTTTAGTCCTTTGAGAGGCTAAGTTTGAGAGAGGGGGAGAGCGAGAGAGTATCTCTGAGTAGGTAGTTTCGAGTATGTGGCCTGCTGGGGGTCGATTGCGTTGGCCAGTGGCCAGTGTCGCTCCTTCCAACAACTAGTACTAGAAGGAGACTTGTGAGCAGGGGAGGATGAGGCGGCATGGTCATTGAAACCATAGCCTTGTGACCTCCTCATCCTTTAGGGCCCTTTGGCTCAGATGTGTGAGGTGGTCCCAAGCTATGCATAGTTCCACCATACCATCCTTGTCCTTGTGAGTCGATGGTGCTACAACCATCCTCTCCCCTATGTCTTATGCTCTGGGAGCTACGGTGTTGGGAGTCGGTTTGTGAGTTGCTCCTCTCCGTTGTGTTTGCCTACAATGGTGGAGGGGAGCATCCCACAAGCCTCCTTCTAGCATGATAGCTTCTAGGAGCTTGGGCCACTTCTACCGTGTTAGAGACATTAGGCTCTTTGTGTAGCGCTAGCCGCACTTGTTCATTAGGGGTCAAAGAAAAATTCATTTGTAAAACATCATGGTTTTTCTTTGAGTCATCATTGGTGCCCAGACTTCCTAGATAGGGTCATACGTAAGGGATTCAAGTTATGTTTCTCGAGCCCTAGGCTTGGGCTATCTTTTGATTGTCGTGGGATTTTGACCGCTGTCTTCAAATGGTGTTGGGGTCTTTGAGATGCATTCCCTGATTGGGGTCATCATCTTGACATGACACATTCGAATCGTTGTCCTTTATCAGATGCGTTGCTATCCTTTTAGCCATCGGCTCTATCAACCTCTTCGAAGGGGTCGATGACTTCTGTTAGTTTTTGTGAGGCTTTAGGGCCGGCTGTGAGTCGAGGACCTAGGGCACCAGGTGGAGTTGGTCGTGGCTTGGCCTCGACCTCTATCGAGGCTACAGGGACTCGTCTCCATTTCTCCCACCACCCTTGTTGATCTCAAGAGGTCATGATTGTCACAGAACCGACCAATTTATAAGAGTGCAAGTATAATGGCATCCCGCAAGCGGTCACACTGTCATACTTGAACCCATATAAACCCGGTAGTCCGTCGAGTACCACGACGGGTCTCGATAAACAATTTACAACAACCAAGATCATACAGGATTCAACATACATGCCACATATTACATAAAGTTCACAGATACATTTTGTCATCAGAGTACGAATAAAAGTTATTACAAACTAAGTTTGATAAATAAAGCGGAAGCAAATAAGTTCGAAGATAAAGTTTTCCAACATAGTTTGATATAGTGCCAAGCCAGATCACGGTCCACAAAATCAAAGATAGGAATTACTAAAGAAGCCTGCCCAAGGCTTACTCCTCATCCACAGCGAGATAGAAGCAACTCTTGCAATACCCATGATACACAGTGCCATCTGCAACAATGGGAAAATAAAACCCTGAGTACGAGAAGGTACTCAGCTAGACTTACCCGTCATGAACCAGAAATAAAATGACTCCAAGGATTATGCAAGGCTGTATAAGTGGACGTAACTTGACAACATTTTGCGTAAAAGGCAATTGACCCGTTGTACAATTATGATTCCTTTATCAAGTTAATTATAACTATCCATTTCTAGATTAGCAACTATCCTGTGCCAAACATGTGATATATCATTTAGAAGCATACAATAGTAACCATAGCAGGTATTGTAATTCCATTTTCATCTGAACCATCATGTTTCATAACACAGTTACTACGATGTTGGGACTAGCCAAGTTTCTCACTATCCGGGAGAGACGGCGATTCGAATCAATTTCAACCAGCTGGGAATTTATTCCTAACACAAACCTAGGTCTACTAGCCACGATAGCCTTAGGTCACCTTTGGTACAACTCTGGTACACATTTCGCGGGTCCGTACTGTGCCACACAATCTGGAACACCAGATGCTAGGATGCTCAGGCCAAGCCTGCCCTTGGGCTCAGTTTGATCGTTCCCCGGAAGGAGCGCACAACAGAATGATTCCCGGCCTGAGTTGAATTACTCGGCTTCGCGGTCGGAACGAGTTATCTGGCCAGCTAAGTGAGAGGCATGCATTCAATCTTGTCAGAAGCGCCAACAATGGTACGGTCCTTAATCGACACAGACGGGGATAAATCTACACCCAAGACCTCCATGTCTTGTCGCTTCTCTATCAACTTCCTGTCCGGTCTCGATTTACTTTTACCCCAGGGTTCTTGTTCCACGATAGCAAATATAGCCAACCGTGCTCCGGTATCCACCTATATCTCGTAGGTGACAGGACATCACCCGACTTCTACCAGTCTAAGCATGGCTAAGCATATATATTCGATCCTAGACCTATACCGGTTAAAGGTGTAATATCTGGACAAGGAATGTACATGCATCAAGTGGTTTCATTCAACTCTTATAACCTAATGCATCAATCATAAATATGTAAGTAAACATTTGTAAATTACTAGGAGACTTATAATGCTCCGGGGCTTGCCTCGCAGAAAGGAAGTAGGGCGGTGGTCAGGACACTCTGGAAGCTCTTCAGGGTTCTGCTCCACGCCTTCGGGAGCTGCGGCTTGCGGATCCTCCTGCTGGTTTCCTTCCTCTGCTTCTTCGAATTCCAGCAACGTGATCTCTTCCTCTGATCCTAGATGCATGAGTATGGCATAAGTATTATGAATGCATAAATGTTAACAAGTGCATCATGTTTATTGAGTAGGTGCATATCTCTTCTCGATTATTACTTAACTACTTCGACAATGCATCGACTATGCCACAAACAGTAGCTACTTGTTTCACTCATAACTGGAGTTCTATTAATCCAAAAACAGTGATCCTAGACTTTCTGGAAAGCTTATCAAATTCTCTACAACTTTGTTATTAACCATTTTTACAGTACACATCAGTTTCAACATGCAACTCATCAAACTCTAGAATCAGTCCGGAAACTATTTAATATGCAACATAAAGTAATAATACTTCTACTTCATGTAATCATTCAAAATTTGACAACATAGAATCTACCAATAGTTTAAGCATACTAAATACATTTAATATAATATAATGATGAAGCCCAAACTATTTATTTAATTGCCTTTATTATTTTATTTAGATATCTAGGTTAAATAATAAACATATATTAGATATACTTCATAAATTCTCAAAAATTTACAGTGCCTTACTAATGCTATCAAAGGACTACTATAAAAATTTCTTGTCATTTTACTAAGTAGAACATTCTATACAAAAATGACAAGGAAGCAAGGCTTGAAATAGCATAAATGGAAAATCCTATTGAAAAGTGTCAAGCAATAGATTTCCTATTTTTATTAACATCCATATGGTACTAGGATTACCTCCAACAAATTTCATAAATTTTTGGACTCATAAATAATTTATAAAAATTCATGCAAGGATTGACTATTCATAAAAGAAAAATCTATAACTATAAATCTACCCATGCACTGGTCCTCAAATTTTTACCTAGAGTTCATATATGACAAGAATAGCTTACCGACAAAAATTTCATAATTTTTGGAGCACAGGACTCTAGATATAAAATAAACAAATTTGAATGCATTCAAAAGCACATTTCAAATCCCTATTTAAATCTCCAAAACTTTATACTGTAAATGTTAAAAACATATTTTTACTAAATACTACACTTCCTAAGGAACACTACAAAATTTATTTCACAAATTTAGGAGCTACCAAACTGAAGATACAAAAATAACAAAACAAATGTGAATCTGCATTCAAACTGAACTAGACTTGAAACATGAAGTGGCGATGGAGTGCTGCGGTGGTGATGGAGTGGCTAGGCGCGAGCTTGAGCAAGGTTATGGCGACGGCGGAGCTACGGGAGCTCGGCGGCTGCTGCTGGCGCTGCGAGACAATGAAGGAGGAGCGGGGAAAACGAACTGAGGGCGCTGGGCGTTGCGGGCGGGTGCTGGTGTGATGAAGGCGCGCTTTGGCCTGCCTTGGCCGTGCTGGGCAGAGAGCCGGCGATGCGTGGCCACGCTCCACGCCACGCGGCGTTCGCGTTCTGGCGCCGGTCAGCCACCGAACGACTTGATTCAGTTCATCAGTCGCACGCGTATTAGCCTGACAGCGAGTATTGCAACGATGACAACTTCATTACCAATGGCTTTCAGCGAAAACTTAGTACATAAAGGTTGAAGTCTAATGTACTAGCTACAACTTTCATTCAAGGATCATGCTCCAATTCTCAACTGAAACTGAGAAAAATCACCCCAACCTAGGCCTGTCAGTCTGTCAGGGTTCATGACTTAGCAAAATTTGCTAAGTGTTGAAATCAGTGATTTGATGATTTTTGAAATCCAAATTCACACATGTTAGGAGCTGAATCAGTCAAAGGCCCAAAAATCAAAGTTGCTCCTTATGTCAAACACTACAACATTGCTTTAGTGAACTCCTCCATGCAAGGTCTCTAGCACCTAGTTCAACTTTAGTCAAACATGTCACTTTGAAATCATGATACATACTCAAACCATGACTAAATGACCAAACTAGTCCTAGCCCTAAATACCAAAGTGTTCATAATGATATCCTAAGCATGTTCAAGCAATTTGCAAGGTCACTCAATCATTTCATGTAGTAGTCACTCATAGAGCTAGTTAGGGCAATCACATGAAACATGCCTTAAAGGCTTGATTTAGAAAAGTGACTTTCATGAACAATGTTCTAATTGCTAACCCAAGTGTGGTTACATGTTTTTGTGACTCACTTCTACCAAGCACATGTTTTCATTCATGATCATTTGTAGATACACATGGAGACAAGAAATAATGAGAAATATTGCATATGATAATGAAACATGCGATAACAAATGTTGCAAATGTTTCAATCAAATGTTTCAATTGTAAATGCTTGTTTATGAATGCAGTGATGATCATGCTCATGTTATGCAAGTCAAGTTATGCAAGGCTAACACCCGAGGTGTTATAGCCCCTCCCCCTTATAAAAATCTTCATCCCGAGATTTGCAAGACCTACCATTCTTGGAAAAAGGCGGGATAAACTTCTCGTAGATAATCTTCTCTTTCCCACGTAGCATCTTGTTCACTATGATTGTTCCACACCACCTTATAGAACTTAATAATCTTACTCCTTGTTACTCTCTCCATCTCTTCTAATACTCGAATTGGCTTTTCTTCATAGGTTCAAATCCGATTGAAGCTGCACGTTGGTGGGTGCAATCGCTTCTTCAGGTACTCGAAGACATTTCTTTAACTGAAGAAACATGGAACACATCAAAGATTACACTCATCTCTGGTGGAAGTTGTAACTTATACGCAACATTTCCTTTTTGTTCCAAAATTTTGTATGGCCCTACATATCTTGGTGAAAGCTTCTTTTTCATCCCAAATCTTTTCACACCTTTCATGGGTGATACTCTCAAGTATACATAGTCACCCACTTCGAAAGTCAGTGGTCTTCTTCTTCTGTCGACATAACTCTTCTGTCTTGATTGAGCTGCCTTCATATGTTGTTGGATGATACGTACTTGCTCTTCAGCTTCATTGACAAAATCAATACCAAAGTATCTCCTTTCACCAGGCTCAATCCAATTCAATGGAGTTCTGCACTTTCTGCCATACAAGGCTTCAAATGGAGCCATTTTGATACTCGCTTGATAACTATTGTTATAGGAGAATTCAGCTAAAGGTAACCATTTCTCCCATGAACCTTTTGAAGATATAACACAAGCTCTAAGTAGATCTTCTAGGATTTGGTTCACTCGCTCTGTCTGTCCTGAAGTTTGCGGATGATAAGCTAAACTTCTGATTAGCTTGGTTCCCAAAGCCTAGGTGTAAGTGCTCCCTAGAAACTGAGCTATGAACTATGGTCCTCGATCTGAGATTATAGTCCTGGGTACTCCATGCAGTCTCACGATCTAGGGAAACATATATCTCAAGCATATTTCCCAACTATATACCAGTGTGTTCACGGGTATAAAGTGTGCTGACTTGGTGAGACGATCAACAATGACCCAGATTGAATCAGTGACCTTTCGGCGTCATTGGGAGGCCTGTGATAAAATCCATGCTGATTTCTTCCCATTTCCATCCTAGAATAGGCAATGGCTGAAGTAATCCAGCAGTTTTCATATGGACTGGCTTTCACTCTACTGCAGTTATCACACCTAGCAACATAGGCTGCGATCTCTTTCTTCATCTTAGTCCACCAAAAATGGGTTCTTAAATCTTGATACATTTTACTACTACCCTGGATGGATAGACAATTTGGATGAGTGAGCTTCTTCTAAAATTTGATTCCTTAGCTCACTGGTCTTTTGGTACCACCAGTCGGTCCTCAAACCATAATACACCTCTTTCGTCCAATCTAAAATGTTTGGTTTCCTGCTCTTGCATTTTTCTCTTGATGTGACTTATTCCTACATCTGTCTGCTAGTAGCTCTATGATTTTCCTCTCCAGTGAACAACTGATTGTGATATTGTGTAGTACAGTAGGATGTAACAAGTTGAATCCATCCTCCAACAATGCTTCCACTAGTGTTGCAATGGGACTTCCGACTAAGTGCATCGGCTACTACATTTGCTTTATCCTGGATGGTAATGCACTTCTAAATTATAGTCCTTAATCAATTCTAACCATCTTCGTTGTCTCATGTTCAGTTCTGGCTGGGTAAAGATATACTTGAGACTTTTGTGGTCAGTATAGATATGACATACATTGCCCAACAAGTAATGTCTCTATATCTTTAATGCATGAACAATGGCTACAAGTTCCAGATCATGTGTAGGGTAGTTGACTTCATGTTTCTGCAATTGCCGAGAAGCATATACAATTACTCTCCCTTCTTGCATAAGCACACATCCCAAACCTATTCCTGATGCATCACAAAATACATCAAATGGCTTTTCAATGTCTGGTTGTGCTAGCACAGGCGCTGTAGTCAACAAAGTTTTGAGGGTGTGAAAAGCTGTTTCACATTCTTGTGTCCATTTGTACTTCTCTTCTTTCTGAAGTATCCTGGTCATAGGCTTAGCTATCTTTGAGAAGTCTGGAATAAACCGGCTGATAGTATCCTGCTAACCCTAGAAAACTCCGAACTTCATGGACCGAAGTTGAGGCTTTCCAATCCATGACCTCTTGTACTTTGGATGGGTCTACTGAGATTCCATCTCTTGATAAAATGTGACCTAAGAAAGGTACTTTGCTCATCCAAAATTCACATTTGCCTAAACTTGGCATATAGCTTATGCTCCCTCAGTCTAGGATAGGACAATCCTCAGATGCTCTTCATGATCTGCCTCATTTTCTGAATAAATCAATATGTCATTCGATAAACACGACCATGAACTTATCAAGTTCGGGCATGAATACCGAGTTCATTAGGTACATGAAATAGGCTGGAGCATTTGTTAGTCCGAAAGACATAACCAAATACTCGTATAAGCCAGTACCTAGTAGAGAAAGTAGTTTTAGGTATATCTTCCGGTCTGATCTTTATCTGATGGTAACCTGATCTCAAATCAATTTTGGAGAATACCTTTGCCTTCGCTAGCTGATCGAACAAGATGTCTATGCGAGGGCAACGGATATTTGTTCTTGATGGTCACTAGCATTGAGTGGTCTGTAATCTACACACATTCTCAGTGACTTATCCTTCTTTTTCACAAACAAGGCTAGACATCCCCACGGAGATGAGCTAGGTTGGATAAGACCTTTGTCCAATAGATCTTGCAATTGAACCTTAAGTTCCTGCTAACTCATTGGGTGGCATTCTATAGGGCCTTCTGGATAGGGGTGCGGTACCTGGCACTAATTCGATCTTAAATTCCACATGTCCCTATTCGGTGGTAGACCTAGTAATTCCTCTAGAAATACATCCGAAAACTCACAAACCACAGGGGATATCACATATTGTGGTGGTTTGGATAGCATAGGCTAAATGTTGGGGTTCAAAATCGCGGGAGAGTGGGACTAGAAAAGCATTCCCTCCTGTGGGTTCTCTCAACATGATAGTATGGGTGCTGGTGTCAATAAGAGCACCATGATACTTCATCCAATTCATGCCTAAGATTACACTTATCGACAACCTCGGCAATATTATCAAATCTGTGGTATACTCCCTCCCTTGTATCAAGATGAGTACATTTTTGACTATCTTTTTGGTAGTAACAGTTCCCCCTGCTAAACTTATGTTAAAACCCCCTTTGCTTACTTCAATTATTTCTTGCTCATGTCTAGATGCAAATGCTTGACTCATAAATGAATGGGAAGCTCCCGAATCAAATAAAACAACAGCGGGATGCTTGTTGATGAGAAACATACCAGTCATGACAACTTCTCTGGCGGGCACTTCCTCCACAACGGTATAATGCACTTGTCCCTGACGTGCCCTGGCATTCACCCACCTCTGATTGTTCTGATTTGGGTTGCCATTCCTCTTGGGGTGGGGGCACTCCTTGGACCAATGACCCAGTTGGTTGCAGTTGAAACATGGTTGATTACTTCTGAATCCGGTGGAGCTATCCTGATTGCCATTTCCTTTTAGTAAGGCAATAGTGAATGCCTTACGGAATGGTTTCTGTGGCCTATTATTCTGAACTTTCGGTGGTGGAGGCCTAAACTTGGGTGCAGGTGGACGAAATTGTGGTCTAGCTATGATAGGTGCTTTCGACTGGAATGACCCGGATGCACCGACCTCATATGCCCTCTTACGACCTTTAGCAACTGCATGCATGTTGTTATGGTTTTCTTGGGTCAAGGCATCACTAATAAACTCATTGTACATGGCACATCGAGAATTTGCCATAGTATTCATCAGTTTGGTACCCAAACCTCGCTTGAAAACTCTCTATCTTTTTCTCCTCGGTATCCACGAAACTAGGGAGCATATCTTGACAAGTTGTTGAATGCGTGCACATATTCTGTGAGTGACTTTGTTCCCTGAGTGAGCCTCATAAATTCGGCTGCTTTCATGCGCATCAGGCCTAGGGGAATATGGTGTCCCCTAAAAGCCAGCTTAAACTATTCCCAAGTCACTCGCCCATTAGCAGGCAGGGATGATAGGAAATGTGTCCACCAGATCCCTGCTGGTCCTTGCAATTGATGAGAAGCATACTCTGCTTTTAGATGCTCCGTGACCCTCAACAGACAGAATTTCTACTCAATGGTATTCAGCCACTCATCGGCCTGCAGTGGTTCCTCAGCCACCTTGAAGATCGGAGGCTTCGTGTCTAGAAACTCCTTAAATGTACTATGCTGATTTGGCTCGGCCCCTGGTTGATGTGGGTGGCCACGAGCAGTGTTTTGCGCGATAAGGCGCAAAGCTTCTTCCATTGTCCTCTGGCTCCCTAGGAACTGGGTAAAGAATTCCTGAGCAGATGGCTGGCGGTGGGGGTGGCAAGTCATCATGGTTGCCGTCCTAGCTGCCACCAGCTCCAGCACGGGTGCGCGTCATCTGCGAATTTGCAACAATAAGCGATTATTGGTTGATGTCAAGAGATTGCAGATGAATTAGGTACTCATGCCAAACTGAAATTACTGGAGAAAATTCTCAAAAGCACAATAAAAACAGAGGCATAACAATTTATTCTCACAACATGACATCACCAATTTGACCCCTTATCGCGCTCATAACGCATGCAAATTTAAATCGTAATTATCGACAAAGGACTGGAATTGCACTGATGTTCATCCAAACGTGCGATTAACATTACATAATAGTCTAGGTACTAATGCCAAATTCGAACTACAGGTCCATTACATGAATAAAGGTGATACATTAGTCCTTCCACTAAGTGCTAAGCGATCTAATCCTCCTCATGATCACTATCGAGGTCAGACGCAGAATCATCTCCTTCCTCAGGTTCTACTTCTTCTTCAGGCTCCACTTCTTCTTCTTCCTCATACCCTTCTAGATCCATTTCTACGGCTCCAGGTGGGATATAAGGGTGGAGCTGATTGTTCAGTAGATGAACCTCTTCATGCAGATTATCATTGTATTCTTCCGCATTGGCCAGCTGCTGTCCCAGCTCAAACTATCGAGCTCTTAGGACATCTTCCCTGGACCAAGCTGCATTTCGCTGGTGAGTTAACCGAGTCATCTCTTTAGTGAGCCTCTCAATCTCAGCGTCGTGGTCCCTCTAAAGCTGACGTCGATCCTCGTGGGCATGACCAAGAGCACCAGACACACGTCTGAGGCTACCTTCAACCCCATCTAACACTCTCATCATTGCGAACATGGCGCTCATGGAAGGGTTATCGCTGTTCTGCCCTTCTGCTGCACCAATCTCCAAAGATCTTCCTCTTGCCTGCTGCCATGAGTCAATGGAGGGGTTACCTCTTGGAAAGACTCCAACCAAAGTGGCTGCTAGCTCTTGAGGAAAATGATCCATGATATTCCTTAAGATCCCAAAGGCTGTCCTGCCAGCTGCTTCTTTAGCAGTCCTGCTAGTTGACTCATAACACTAGCCTGTCCACTCAGAATCGTCACCTCGGGGATGAACAACGGCCTCCACAGTAACTAAGAGACCTTCTCCCAACCACTCATTCACCCAGAAGTAGCGGGGTTCCATTCCATCAGGATATCCTACATAGTTGAGCACTCTCCACAAGAGTGTAGGCATTCCAAACTCTCCAAGGAATGTGTGACGTTGACGGGTACATGGAGCGAGCTGACGGCTAGGAGCTCTGCCTCCGGTGGACTTGCGAGCAGTCTGCTTTGTGCGTGCCATCTGCACCATTAACATGTACCCATTGGTGAGACAATGCCATAGTGGATAAGAGTTACATAACCGAGTAAGAATTTTATAAGGGGAGGAACAATGTAATTATGTGAATGGTAATTTAACATGATGCATGCTCGTGCCGTACGTCCTCACAAACTTAGGAAAAATTTGTTTCTAACGGTAGACACGGTGGCATACATACGTTCTCTCATAAATAGCATAACTATTCGAGCTACACATTTCATTGTTAGTGTACCTGCTTAAAATTTCATTTCAGCCCTAAACCCATAATGAAATATGCAGAATGTAATTGTAAATACTTTCATATATGTATACCCATACATATACTTCCGTATCAATCTACCCGACAATAATTTAAACCCACAATTAAATACGTACCATATACACATGCAAGCATGCATACATAGCCGTACCACAGCTAACTCTTCCCGACCACAGGCTCACATCTTGCGGTCATACACTCATCTTACCTTGGCGTAGAGGCATTTGATCCATACATTACCACTCAAGTGAATGGCATCCATACCATAGCACGCCGTATGGACGACGAAGTAAAAAAAACCCATGTTAGTACTTAAATAGCCACCTAAAAGTCCTTAATTTGGGCATAAGGAAAGTGATCATTGGCACACTTTTAGATTTCAAATACCTATTATATAACTAATAGTTGCTAGAGAAGGGTTTTTGAAAAACAAAACTTTTGTTTTAAATACACTTGTGACAATTAACGTTGAATCTTGCTCTGATACCAGCTGTTGCAGAACCGACCAATTTATAAGAGTGCAAGTATAATGGCATCCCACAAGCGGTCACACTGTCATACTTGAACCCATATAAACCCGGTAGTCCGTTGAGTACCATGATGGGTCTCGATAAACGATTTACAACAACCAAGATCGTACATGATTCAACATACATGCCACATATTACATAAAGTTCACAGATACATTTCGTCATCAGAGTACGAATAAAAGTTATTACAAACCGAGTTTGATAAATAAAGTGGAAGCAAATAAGTTCGAAGATAAAGTTTTCCAACATAGTTTGATACAGTGCCAAGCCAGATCATGGTCCACAAAAGCAAAGATAGGAATTACTAAAGAAGCCTGCCCAAGGCTTACTCCTCATCCACAGCGGGATAGAAGCAACTCTAGCAATACCCATGATACACAGTGCCATCTGCAACAATGGGAAAATAAAACCCTGAGTATGAGAAGGTACTCAGCTAGACTTACCCATCATGAACTAGAAATAAAATGACTCCAAGGATTATGCAAGGCTGTATAAGTGGACGTAACTTGACAACATTTTGCGTAAAAGGCAATTGACCCGTTGTACAATTATGATTCCTTTATCAAGTTAATTATAACTATCCATTTCTAGATTAGCAACTATCCTGTGCCAAACATGTGATATATCATTTAGAAGCATACAATAGTAACCATAGCAGGTATTGTAATTCCATTTTCATCCGAACCATCATGTTTCATAACACAGTTACTACGATGTTGGGACTAGCCAAGTTTCTCACTATCTGGGAGAGACGGCGATTTGAATCGATTTCAACCAGCTGGGAATTTATTCCTAACACAAACCCAGGTCTACCAGCCACGATAGCCTTAGGTCACCTTTGGTACAACTCTAGTACACATTTCGTGGGTCCATACTGTGCCGCACAATCTGGAACACCAGATGCCAGGATGTTCAGGCCAAGCCTGCCCTTGGGCTTAGTCTGATCGTTCCCCGGAAGGAGCGCACAACAGAACGATTCCCGGCCTGAGTTGAATTACTCGGCTTCATGGTCGGAATGAGTTATCCGGACAGCTAAGTGAGAGGCATGCGTTCAATCTTGTCAGAAGCGCCAACAACGGTATGGTCCTTAATCGACACAGACGGGGATAAATCCACACCCAAGACCTCCATGTCTTGTCGCTTCTCTATCGACTTCTCGTCCGGTCTCGATTTACTTTTACCCCAGGGTTCTTGTTCCACGATAGCAAATATAGCCAACCGTGCTTCGGTATCCACCTATATCTCGCAGGTGACAGGACATCACCCGACTTCTACCGGTCTAAGCATGGCTAAGCATATATATTCGATCCTGGACCTATACTGGTTAAAGGTGTAATATCTGGACAAGGAATGTACATGCATCAAGTGGTTTCATTCAACTCTTATAACCTAATGCATCAATCATAAATACGTAAGTAAACATTTGTAAATTACTGGGAGACTTATAATGCTCCGGGGCTTGCCTCACAGAAAGGAAGTAGGGCGGTGGTCAGGACACTCTGGAAGCTCTTCAGGGTTCTGCTCCACGCCTTCGGGAGCTGCGGCTTGCAGATCCTCCTACTGGTTCCCTTCCTCTGCTTCTTTGAATTCCAGCAACGTGATCTCTTACTCCGATCCTAGATGCATGAGTATGGCATAAGTATTATGAATGCATAAATGTTAACAAGTGCATCATGTTTATTGAGTAGGTGCATATCTCTTCTTGATTATTACTTAACTACTTCGACAATGCATCGACTATGCCACAAAAAGTAGTTACTTGTTTCACTCATAACTAGAGTTCTATTAATCCAAAAATAGTGATCCTGAACTTTCTAGAAAGCTTATCAAATTCTCTACAACTTTGTTATTAACCATTTTTACAGTACACATCAGTTTCAACATGCAACTCATCAAACTCTAGAATCAGTCCGGAAACTATTTAATATGCAACATAAAGTAATAATACTTCTACTTCATGTAATCATTCAAAATTTGACAACATAGAATCTACCAACAGTTTAAGCATACTAAATACATTTAATATAATATAATGATGAAGCCCAAACTATTTATTTAATTGCCTTTATTATTTTATTTAGATATCTAGGTTAAATAATAAACATATATTAGATATACTTCATAAATTCTCAAAAATTTACAGTGCCTTACTAATGCTATCAAAGGACTACTATAAAAATTTCATGTCATTTTACTAAGTAGAACATTCTATACAAAAATGACAAGGAAGCAAGGCTTGAAATAGCATAAATGGAAAATCCTATTGAAAAGTGTCAAGCAACAGATTTCCTATTTTTATTAACATCCATATGGTACTAGGATTACCTCCAACAAATTTCATGAATTTTTGGACTCATAAATAATTTATAAAAATTCATGCAAGGATTGACTATTCATAAAAGAAAAATCTATAACTATAAATCTACCCATGCACTGGTCCTCAAATTTTTACCAGAGTTCATATATGACAAGAATAGCTTACCACAAAAATTTCATAATTTTTGGAGCACAGGACTCTAGATATAAAATAAACAAATTTGAATGCATTCAAAAGCACATTTCAAATCCCTATTTAAATCTCCAAAACTTTCTACTGTAAATGTTAAAATCATATTTTTACTAAATACTACACTTCCTAAGGAACACTACAAAATTTATTTCACAAATTTAGGAGCTACCAAACTGAAGATACAAAAATAACAAAACAAATGTGAATCTGCATTCAAACTGAACTAGACTTGAAACATGAATTCGCTGACACGCGGGACCCACTGGTCAGCGAGACACAGCAGAGCACGGCGGCGCTGCACGACTGACGCGGCTAGAACTCGACGGCGGCGAGTTTGCTGGCAGTGACATCTTCACTAGACCTTCTACTCGACCTAGCGAATCTACTGAGCCACTTGGTCGACCCTATTGACTGGAGCTAAGTACTGGTGGCGACTGTTCATGGCGACATGGTGGGGCTGGACCACAGGCGGTACACCAGGTGGAGGCCACAGCGAAAGCGAAAAAAGGGCAGCGGACTGAGTATCCCTGAGCTTAGGCGAACCTAATGCGCACGGCTACACGGTCTATGGTGGAGGGACATGCCCCAGCCACGGTGACGGGCGCGGCGGGGAAGCTCCGGTGAGCTTGCGCATGACGCTGGCGCTTACCGAAGGCTGTCAGCGGACATGGGAGGAGGCAGGGGGTTGCTGGGGTGGCTGATGGAGTGCTGCGGTGGTGATGGAGTGGCTAGGCGCGAGCTTGAGCAAGGTTATGGCGACGGCGGAGCTACGGGAGGCTCGGCGGCTGCTGCTGGCACTGTGAGACGACGAAGGAGGAGCGGGGAAAACTGAACTGAGGGCGCTGGGCTGTTGCGGGCTGGGTGCTGGCGTGATGAAGGCGTGCTTCGGCCTACCTTGGCCGCGCTGGGCAGAGCGCCGGCGACACGCGGCCACGCTCCACGCCATGCGGCGTTCGCATTCTAGCGCCGGTCGGCCACCGAACGGCTTGATTCAGTTCGTCAGTCGCGCGCGTATTAGCTTGACAGCGAGTATTGCAACGATGACAACTTCGTTACCAATGGCTTTCAGCGAAAACTTAGTACATAAAGGTTGAAGTCTAATGTACCTAGCTACAACTTTCAGTTCAAGGATCATGCTCCAATTCTCAACTGAAACTGAGAAAAATCACCCCCAACCTAGGCCTGTCAGTCTGTCAGGGTTCATGACTTAGCAAAATTTGCTAAGTGTTGAAATCAGTGATTTGATGATTTTTGAAATCCAAATTCACACATGTTAGGAGCTGAATCAGTCAAAGGCCCAAAAATCAAAGTTGTTCCTTATGTCAAACACTACAACATTGCTTTAGTGAACTCCTCCATGCAAGGTCTCTAGCACCTAGTTCAACTTTAGTCAAACATGTCACTTTGAAATCATGATACATACTCAAACCATGACTAAATGACCAAACTAGCCCTAGCCCTAAATACCAAAGTTGTTCATAATGATATCCTAAGCATGTTCAAGCAATTTGCAAGGTCACTCAATCATTTCATGTAGTAGTCACTCATAGAGCTAGTTAGGGCAATCACATGAAACATGCCTTAAAGGCTTGATTTAGAAAAGTGACTTTCATGAACAATGTTCTAATTGCTAACCCAAGTGTGGTTACATGTTTTTGTGACTCACTTCTACCAAGCACATGTTTTCATTCATGATCATTTGCAGATACACATGGAGACATGAAATAACAAGAAAGATTGCATATGATAATGAAACATGCGATAACAAGTAAATGTTGCAAATGTTTCAATCAAATGTTTCAATTGTAAATGCTTGTTTATGAATGCATGATGATCATGCTCATGTTATGCAAGTCAAGTTATGCAAGGCTAACACCTGAGGTGTTACAATGATGCCCTATTATAGGCAGGTTTAGTTTCACCCCATGTGAGGAGTGCCTTGTCCACCATAACCACACCGTCGGAGTGGTGTGCGTCATCAAGGTCAATGGGTAATTTGAGTGGGACCAGATATCCTCCACAATCAACTTGAAGTTTGGTTGTGCCTCATCATGAGATGTCCCATAAATCATTGGTCATCAAGCCTGTCGGTCCCCAACTGCCTCCACAGCGGCTAGACGGCAAGATGCCTCCCCTAGAAGGGGGCAACCTGGGCGACTTCGAAATGAATGACTCAAACATAGGAAGAGATGGGTGTGGGGCTCCGTACCACCAATAAGAGCCACTAGGGCCCATCTCATCCTGCCCCTACATCTTTGTGGCTTCAAGCCCTTCTAAGGACTAGCCAAATAGAAGATTTCCTAAATACGATGTGGTGTCATGGATGTGATGGGTCGCTCTGTGCGTGGACCCAAGGACTCGTTGCCTCCTTGGTCATGATGCAACTTAATGGCACCCACTTGCATCTGAATGGTGCCGTACCACACGGCCATGGTGATGGAGGGCCACTCTACACGCAAATCCTAGGGACAATCGACCTCCCCGGTTTCATTATGACATTAATGGAGCCCTCACATGTGATCACGTGTGATGACGTGATGCCTCATTTCCAAAGGGTTTATGGGGCCCATCTAGGGGCGGACTCTACGTAGTGCATGGTCCGCATCCCTAGGTGCTACCACATAAGTAGCCCCCTTAGCCTAGGCCTGTCCCTTACCTTTGTTCTCACCTTCCATCGCCATCTGCTACAAATGAGAGAGCAAAAAGGAATAGGAAGATTGGGCCTGAGAGGTTTACCTAGGTCAGGCCCTACCACCCTACCGCTGTAATGTGTAGTCACCGTCTGCCGCTAGTTTCACCTCTGTCAGTCGTGCTTTCCACCTAGGTCATGTGCCACCACCCACCGCTGCACGGTGTAGTCACCGTCCACCGCTGGTTTCACCTCCATCATTGTGGTTTCAACCTACACCACTGAATGGGTGAGTGGGTACCTTCGGAGGTGATGGAAGTGAGATTATAGTGGCTAGTGGAGAGGGGCCTCCTTTCACCAAAGGAGGTTGCTGGATGGAGGGCTGCTGCTAGAGAAGTCCTCCTGTTCCCTCAGCTCAGCAAGGTAGAGTCATTCACCAACTTTCATGGTCCCGATGTTAGATTTCCTTTATGTCTTCCTTCGTGAATATGGGGTTTAGTTGTAGTATCTTCCTCCCAATGTAGTGTTATATCTGGCGGGCTTCGTAGTTGTTTGTGAGGCCTTCTTGGGGATTGATCCCAACAAGGATCTATTTAGGTGGGTCTTTGAGGTCAAGATCCACAAGGTGCATGGCTCCGATAGGGGCGTGCTCGCCCTTGTGGGTGGGATGAATATCCAAATGCACCATGGAGCATCTCATAGTTAAGGTGGGTCTTTGAGGTCAAGATCCACAAGGTGCATGGCTCCGATAGGGGCGTGCTCGCCCTTGTGGGTGGGAGGAATATCCAAATGCACCATGGAGCATCTCATAGTTATCTATGTCTTCCATTGAGGAGTTCGAACTTCGGCTGGCATGGGAGCTAGTTCTACATCCATGACGACGCTACCGCCCACTTCCCCACTTCTCCATCGCCATGCCAGTGAGATTGGAATCGTGGGGTTAGGGGTGTGACAGGAATTGGTCGAAGAAGGTGTTGGAGATCCTGAGGATCCTCGAGAGCTGAGTGTCGGCCAGCCTAAACAGCGTCATGGTCCTACGAACCATGATTGACAACAGGTTGAGCCATTAAAGCAGTGGGCACACCTACTGTGCTACTATGCTAGGATCAAGGATCCAAGTAGCGAGGCCATGGAGATGCTCAAGGCTAGTGAAGTCATGAAGTGGGTCCACTGGGTTGGTCACCTCTGCAACCATCATTACGGCTAGGAATGTTTTGGAGGCATTCTCGGCCAACTATCGACCAGATCTGGTGAGTCTTGCTTTCTTTCTAGGATCTTCCCTTTGCCTAGGGCCATTGGTTTTATTGGTTTTGTTTTCATAGCCCATGCCTTTATTTGCCTCTTGGTTTGATTTTCCTCACCCTAGGGGTGCTGAGCACGCCACCCGGGAGAAGGCGACTACCGAGGAGAAGAAACGCCTTCGGTAGGAGAAGGCAAGGAAGCGCATGGAATGCTAGAAGCATGGGGCCTCACCAGTGAGATGATGATGATGGTGATGATGAGGACATCAAGGATGAAGACAAGGACCTAGCTGGTTCTTCAAGCTATCACCAATGCCCCACAGAGGTCCAATGCCACCATCGGACCAAGCGGTGTTGGATGTTCAGGCAAGTGCTATGGATGAGGGCACCACCTAGAAGTGCCTAGCTCTATCATCACCATGGGGGTCAAGTCCAAAGTGCTCCCACACCATTAGTTGATGGTGGTTAGAGCTCTTTGTCTATGGCTCCCATTGACCCTTCCTTGGTGGGGGATGAGGCCCATGCCCAAGGGGAGGACGTCGAGGACATGGCGGTGATAGGTGCCGTGCTCAGGGCAGACAGTGAAGGCTGCCACCCTTCTTTAGAGGTGTCTATAGGGAAGGATGGAGACCTGCCTCCAACACCCCTTTGTTCATGTGGAAGCTAAACATCCTACTCCCTTGGTGCCCCAGTTTAGAGGCATTAGAGACGGCGGAAGGTGGAGGTCACTAGAGCGTGTGACATGGAGGAGGTAGGTGCCTCCACTGTGACTAGAGGAGCCTTGTGGGCTTTTGGTCCTATGGTGTCATCGGTGGTGTCCCTGCTATGACATTCCACCAGGTACACCATGCTTCTATTGTTCTTTCTTTGTCGGGGTTGTTGATGATGTTCAGCCATCTAACCCCGATGGCTTCTTGGTGCAGTGAACCCCTTCTAGGTCTTACAGTCCTAAGGCCATTGGCAAGCACTGCATGTTCTTCCACGTGGTTGGAGCCATTGCTAGGCGGTGGCATGGTCTTCGGGCTACTGGCTAGGCTACCCCCGATTGCAGCTCTATGCTCACCTCTTAAAGAGTGTTCCACTATAGTGGGAGATCGCTCCTATGCTGGCACAGAGGTGAGTAAGGCTAAGGGGAATAGGCCGATTGATGGAGGGCCTAACGTGGCCATTGGTCAAGAGGGGGTGTGGGCTCATCACCCGCCACTGGCCCTTCACCTGCGGAAGTGGCTTCCGATGGCCTGGACATGGCGGTTCTCTCTCCATGAGAAGGATCTTGAGCTCGATGAGTATTTCTTCATATGGCCGCATCCCATGAACCCTAGCGAGGCTCTATTCATGGTGGATGACACGGCCGAATGAGCCATGAGGGAGGTCACCTCTTAGAGCCATGAAGGTGTCCAGGTGACCCTATCCAAGATGAGAGACATGATCACCACGGTTACCTAGCTAGGCGTGGAGGCTCAGCGATAGATGACCGATGAGGTGGTGGCCCAAGCATAGGTAGGTTGTCTAGCCTTCTAATTTTGTTGTGCTCATTCTATGCTTGTCGTGATCATGTAATCACCCCTCTTCTCTATAGGGTCAATGAAGGCTTCAATGGAGAAGTCACTATTCTTAAGCATGGCCTATCAGGCATAGGCAGGGGGTGCTGCCGACCATGGCCGCCTGGATGTGGTGGAGGCCAAAGTGCAGCACTTATGCGGGGAGCTAGAAGCTTCCCAAAAGTTAAGGGAGGAACTGATCCACCAGGAGACACGGGCTCAGTCCTAGATCAAGGCTCTGACATCCCAGATGGCCAATCTCAAGGATGCATTGGTCATCTAGGAGACAGAACTCATCTTGGCTGGTGCTGCTCAGGACAAAGCTGAGCAAGGGCATCAGTGTCTCGAAGCTGAGTACTAGAAACTATGCTCCGCTTGTGGCGATGAGTTCCCTTCTAGTTTGCATTGTGCATTCATCTTGTTGTTGTGCCTAGTCATGAACCAGTTGTTCTCGTTAGTGTTGCATGTGAGGGCACTCTCGGATTAGGAGGAAAAGGCAGCTACGAACCAGAAGGTGCTAGAGATAGGTGACTAGTTGGTGGCACTAATCGCTTTCGGTCAGGCTCTCTATGACATCATGCTCAGCGCTGGTCAGGGAGATGCTGAACTGGCACTTCGTCTTGATGAGGCCCTCCTCCAAGTGGACCCCCTGATTTCGAAGGGAGTTCATTGCAGCATTGTTGGTATTTCTTAACGCGAATAGAAAGGTTCTGCAAGCGCACAGAATTACCTGTTGTAGCTTTCACCCAAAAGTATTCAGGGTATCATAATTTCCACAGGGAATGGGGGTAGTTCTTCTAGCTAGTTCATCCAAGGACAACACAAGGTTAAAGTTGGAAAGGGTAGAGATGGATTCCTATGGCTTTTGGGTCTATGATAAGACAAACTCTACTTCTGCTTGCTTACTTTGGGCACAGGTGAACACCTGGTATGCCAAGCATTGCTAGCCTACAGCTCTATGTCATACCCGAATGTGGGGGATTATGAAGGACGGAAAGGGCTATCACCACCTACCACCTACCCCTCAACCAGAGAGTATGAGGCAAACAAAGGTAGCCTCTAGCCTAGACACCATGTCTATGCTATCGACTACTACTCTAGTATTCGCGAAGGGATATCCATCTTTACCAGGGCCCTCTACTAGAGTATCCACCATGGGGATGGACGACGAACCCACAAATAAGTAAGAATAGAGCTTAACTATTCAAAGGACTTAATGCCACAAGAACCACAAACACTCACTTTAGCGGAAAGCTTCATTGAGGCACAAGTGTTCATCGATGTACAAGCTCAGGGAGACACCAACAAGTCTGGCTCTTCCCCGTACTCTCCCTCACATCTCTCTTGAACCAAGTCTACTAGCTAGCTAGGGCCTAAGCCCTTTGGAGTGATACTCTTGTGGTGTAGCTCTTGCCTTGAGGTGTTGCTGTGAATGAGGGGGAGAGGTCCTCCTTTTATAGGTGGAAAGTAGGGGTGTATTCCTTGGAATATTCCCTATATCCACTGCCTCTGCATTAAATTTGCCGACATCCCCCACTAGATTGACAATGGGAAGGCAATAAGAGGCGGCGTATGAAGTTTGGGCCCGAACTGAGGCCATTGGCGATGCGACGCACCCCCACTGGGGCCTTTGGGCCCCATCTTCAGTGAGTGATCTCCTTTGGACCTCTTGAGTGGGTCCACGTGTGTGCCCGATAAAGATTATGCGAATTTGATTTGGGTTTAGTCTTATGCTCCTCTCGTTTAGGGCCGTGTGTTTGCCTGTTTGTGGGCCTCTCTCTTTTGGGCTTATGTAGAATGGTTTTTGTGCTTTGTTCTCTTGCATATTTTTTTAACCCATTTATGTGTATTTCCATAAATACCCTCCTGCAAATGAATAAACACCAAAACTCAGTGGAATTCGTTAGTTATAAACCCTAATTCTAAGTTTGGAGTCCGTAATGTTTTATTTTATGTGATAGTTGGTAGTTAAAACTATGAGTTAAGGACTACCAACAACTCCCCCACACTTAGCCCTTTGCTTCGCCTTTGAGTAAAGTTAAGGACTAAGATGGGGCATCTCCTTGATATGACATCTACATACAAGTTATTCCAAACTTCACCTACACTTGTGAACTTTGAAGTGTCTACCACATTATCTTGGGTAATTGAATAATGGAACAGCATGGATTCAAATTCCCTTTCATCAAATAGTTCAAAAACTTGGGTTTTATTTGATTTTGAAAATGTAACATAGCTATGCTGCTCAAATGATTCTCTCAAATCACTCAAGTTTGTGTTTGTTTCCACACCAAAGCATATCATAGTGTTGCCTTCTTTCTTTCCTACTTCTAAAAAGCTTATATAGATCTTTGGGTAGGGAAAGATATGAAAGCATACTTACTCTGCATATTTTGTTAAGTCAAAGCTCAGATCTAAGGAGAAAGATGTCATACCCTTAGATCAAGAAGTGCAAGTGTGTGGATGAACATTTCTAAATCAATACTATACTCCTTTTGTATGAGTGATCTCTCTCTATCTTTTTATTTTGAGACATGGCTATCATTTCTTTTTTTTCTTTTTATGAGCCTGCATGTGCTCATCTTTTTTCAATACCTTGGGACCATCATGTGTCCCTATTTTTTTTATTTTTCTTCTTGGACCTTCATGTGTCCATATTTTTTTCATTTTCATACTTTTGCATAGCCCATGTCTCTTAAACCACATATTGAGAGAGATCTCTATCTTGTAAAACATGGAGTATTTAACTAACAAATATTTTTTGTCTACTCCCAATGTAGGAGCAGAGTTTTGGGTGGATGGAGGCATGTTCTAGCTTATTCCTAGTGTAGGAATAGCTTATGTATGTGGGTGTACATGTTCTTGATCTTGGGGGCATGATAACTTTCTCAATAAGGGTCAACAAGACTTGATAAAACTCAATGTAGGAATAAGTAGCATATGGAGGTTTTTAGTTCTAATCACTAAATATGGCTTTGGTAGGAATTTGTATATCATTGAGGAGCATGCTATTTGGATTTTGATTAAAAAAATAAATCCCAAGTTCTTTGTATGAGAGATCAAGGTTCATTTTTATCCTACTATATCACATATTCCAATTACTTAGATAATATGGGGTCCCTATGATGAGTTGTCCTAAAGTTCAAGAATATTAGCGAGGAATAAAGAGCATGCAAATTTCATCAAAGGATAGCATGGAGATGGAGCGTCAATTGATTTGTATTTTAAATTTGTTTAGTTTTAATTTTTATCCAAATGTAGGGAGAGAGGATGCACAAACTGAGTTTGGAACTATTGATCTATTGTGCATCATTTGTGGGGAGGTTTGAAAGCTTTGTGTGGAGCAATCTCCCCCACACTTATTCTTGTACCTATTTATTCAAACAAAAAGAAATAAAGTGAAAACAAACAAGGGCTTTGCCAGTTCGATCAATGGGTAGCCTAATGTTTATTATAATTATATTAATGCTTTTATTTAATATTATTTTTTATTACTATTATTATTATTATTAATTTTTATTTTATTTTATTTTATGTGTTCACCCAACTTTTTATCATTTAGCATAAACAAGGCTAAGGTAAAGTTTGCAAAAATAAACATAGCCTTGATTTATCTCCATTATTGATTACTTCCTTTGTTTATGAAAGTAAATACTCAAAGTTCATTAACCAAGATTAAACACTATGTCTAATTTTGATTAAAGTAGGCCATTTTAATCTAAGCACCATGCTTAATTTAAAAGGACCTAATGGATGTACTATTAACAAGTTCATAGAAACTAGAGCATATATCATAAGCAAGAGAAGCATGTATGAGTAGGATCACATTTTCATGGAGACAAACATGAGTAACAGTGTTGGTGACCATTTTATTACCTTTGCATACCTGACTATTTTTACCTAGCAGCATATGTAGATGAAGCTTTGAAGTGGCTGCAGCGATTGCTTGGTTGCACATGGTCCAACTCAGGTGATCAACAAGGCTTAAGCCACACACATAGATGGTGTGTATAGATCAAAAGCCTTGATGATAGCAAAGGTCTAAAAGAGGAGAATCCTCCTTCTCTTTCTTCTTTTATTTCTCTCTCTTTAATTTTTTTTATAATAATATTTTTTCTTCTCTCTTTTTATATGTATCATATTTTCTCTCTTTTTTCAGCAAGATAGGGCTGTCATCATTTTTCTCTTTTTAACCAAAGTGACTCTTGGTGTGGATGGAACTTGTGGTGAGATTCTCACCATCCTCCCCCACACTTGGACTTTTGTGTAAAAGTCAAGTGTGCTGAGTTAGAGTCACCTTTTTTAGCATGTTCCATCACTAAAGAACACCACTGTGTATAGTTGATGCAGCTCCTCATGTTCTCAAGCATTGTACTTCCCCCCTCCTTTATTTCTTCTAAAAAGGTTAGCAACCTAGAATACCTGAAGCTGCATACTAACTTGACAACATGTTCTTGCTTTTATTGAAAAAGAAAGTTGGGTTTTTATAATAATCTCTTTTTTATGATAATTCAGGGTATCTCCCAGGCAGTGCTTAATTTATGATCTTAAGCTTGATAGTGGAAACTTCATCTTGCAGCTATCAATGGTGGTACAGTTCCCAGCTTCACCACCAAGCTTTGGGCATTTTTGTTCTAGCTGCAAGGTTAGTACCACAATGCCACTACGGGATTTGCAATATTTATGATAAATGAATGCATCCACAACCATCCTCCTAAAAAGCTTGGAAACGAGGAGTAGAAGGAGGTTGGGATCCTCATAGGAGCTCATGGTTTTTCAGCAAAACGAACTCTAGAGATTTCAAAAGTGAGCATGAAACATGAGGGGTCTCAAATGAGAAGCTTTCATGCTCATCTGTGGAATTCATTTCCTTGGTCTCTAGAGTTGATGCTGAAGGAATGTCCATGGCATAGAAGTTTTTGTTTTCAAGAACAATGTTTGGATAGCTAGAGGGATATGGTTTCCGGCTCGAGTGAGGGTGGTAAGGGATGTTTGATTTCACTAGAAAGCCTAGGGGAAATGAATGGGGAAATGAACTTCACCTCCTGGAACGGGTCATGGTTGCGATAATGCTTCGCCATAGGAGTTTTGGGGCAAAGGATAGGAGTGGCGGAAGCAGTTTTCCCAAACTTCTCATCAAGGCTCCCATGGGAAGGTTTTACTTGAAGAAGTTTATCCAATGGGTAGCCTATGAGAAGATCGAAACTCAAGGATGGCAAAGACGTGGAAATCTATGATAACCTTGATTTCATTAATTTTGATGGGCACTGACCCTGGCAATCCCACAACACTCGAAAATTAGTCCCGAGGGACTTTTGAAGAGCTTATTGGTCGAGACTAGCGGCATTTCACCCAAAAGGGCTTTTACAATGAAATTCTAACATGGTGTTAGTCTCAACTGTGGGGTTGTGTAGCATTTTTACAACAGTTCCCCTCAACGAACAGGGCATAGTCATGGAAGGTGAAAGAATCTAAATTGCTTCAAAAAATGTTTCACTTCCATTGACCATTCCTTTGATGGATTTACCCTAGGGGGAATCTTCCTTAGAAGGAAGTGTATGCTTTTCGTACCCATGGTGTCTCAAGGTATTGCCATAATCCCTGAATTCGATAGGAACTACAAAGGATGAATTACACGTTCCTTCAATGTTCGTGGTTCGGGTGAGGGCTCATGAGTCAAACCTTGGGATGGTACATGTTCAGTTTTGACTGATGAGGACCCCTCAACACTCAACATGACTTTTGCCTAGATGGGTTTGGTTCTTATGATGGAAGAAGTGTGTCTATCTATGAATTGCTCAAGAAACTCTACTTATTCCATCATAGATTTGTCTATAAATCTACGTCCGGTAGTCATGTCTGTAACACCCTAGGTGTTTGGCTTCCACGAAATTGCATGTCATTTCATAAACATATGCATCATCTATGTCATCATGCCATTGTCACTGAAACTGTACATATGCAACATTCGCAAATTCTGTTTGTTTCATACTTGATTGCTTATGAATGATAGTAGTGCAACATGTGAATGCAACATGAATTTCTCATACCTTGAAACATGGCAACATGGTAGTAATATGACAAGTATAAAATAACAACAAAGTCATGAAACATGTGAAACATTGAATTGCAACATTTGGGTGAATTACTTGTTTTGTTGCTTCATCACATGTGATCATTTGAAATGGGTATAGCATTTGTGTAAAGTGGTTGATTATGGTCTAATACACCTTAACTACACTTAGGGTAATTGTTGGAACATTGTTCATGTGGATCAAAATGACAAAAATGCCCTCAAGTGGAGGTTTGACTTGAATTGACCCTTAGAGTGCCACTGTTTGACTAATTCAAAAGACCAACTTAGAGACTTTGCATGGCTGTGCACTCTTTACCAAAGTTGTAGCTAATTTATCAAGGAACAAAAGTTGTTTTATGATCAACTCATGAAAATGTGTGGAACAGCCTCAAACAAGGCCCACAAGTCATTATTGATGGTGGATTCAACACTGAAAAATATTTCTAAGTCCTAACTGCATTTTCAGTTTGATTGAGCCACCTTTGGCTTGATACAACTCAGAATACAGGGTGAATTAGCTGTAGATTTCTGAATCAAAGTTGTAGCCCAACCATAGCTCTACAACTTTTGTATACATTACTTTCACTAAATCATCACGGTTTAAGAGATCCATCACGGTTAAGTTCGCCTGTCAGTCGTTGTCATTGAACACTGAATCGAAATTTTCAAAAAACGGATAGGGCTCGCCGTGGCCAACCAGCACAGGAGCTGATCACCGCATGGCGAGCATGCTCGGCCAAAGTCTCCATGTCGCACGTCCGAGCTCCAGATGAAGGCCAGCGCCTACCCGACGCACTCGCCTGCTCCATTTGCACTCTTTCGTCTCCACCATGTGCAGCGCCGAGCCACCGCAGCTCCTCCAGTTCCGACCAAGCATCACCATTGCTTTGCATGCTCGGCACTGCAAAAACGCGTTGGCCATCTTGTTCCTAGCCTCGCTGTGATCTCCTCTACCACCTCCACCTTTCAATCGGTCCATTTGAGCCTTGGTAAGGGCGTAATCGCCAATTCTTCCACCGCCGCCATGGCGGGACCTCGCCGGAGTTGGCGCTCCACGCGTCCAACTGTCACCGCGACCTTCCCATCCTTTCTCTCCCTTGTGCTAGCTTCTGTGAGTGACGCTAAAGCTCGTTGGGTCACCCACTAGGGCCGTGACGCCGTCGTCTCGCCGGAGCCAGCCATGCCATGGCCGTGCGCCGCCATGACCATCGCCACCCCCATTAGCTGCGACAATAGCTTCAATAGATGGCACCATTAGATGCACATTGATGAGGTGAACACCATAGCACCGCTGGACTCGCCAGAGATGCCACCGGCGACGAGTTGCGCCACCGTCCGTTCTTCCTCCCCTGCCTGTCTCTCTGTCGCGTGGGGCCCCGTCATCAGTCGCTGAGCCAAGGCGGGAGCCAGCATGGGCCGCGCTGAGTGCTAGGCCACACTGTCGTTCGCTTGCGCATGCATGGTGGGCTGCCGTGTCCTTTGGGCTAGCCCAGCAGTAGTTCATTAGGGTTTCAAATTGTTTTGTTTTATTTCTTTTCACAGATTGGTGTATAGATTCAAAAATATGTATCTCCTAGTTGGTAGATTCAAATGATGTGGTTCTAATTTTGCTGAGTTCATGATAATGTCTAGTTTTTATTAAAAATATAATTTATGCTATGTTCTGTTATGAAAAATGGAGTTGCTAATTATCTCTTTTAATCATGAAAGAAATAGGGGTAATTATATCTTTTTTTTATGTAGCTCTAAATGGCATGAAATTTTTATGGTGTACTGCTCATATCATGAATATCTTGTAGTTAAATTTTCATATATTTTGGACACTGTATGTAGGAGATAGAAAATTCTCTTGTTTGCATGGATGGATCTTGTGTGAATTTTCATAATTTTTCTATAGATCCAGTAAGGGTAAAATTTGGTGAGTGCTGTTCTTATGCTAGAATGATGCTAGGAAAAATGAGAAATCTGTTTCTTGACACTTTTCAATAGGGTTTCCTAATTATGCTAAAAATAGACATGCCACCTGTTATTTTGGATACAGCAAGTTCTGCTTGCCCAATGGCTTTGAAATTTTGATGGTAGTCTATGTGAAGCATGAGATAGCTACTGTCATTTTTGTAGATTTTTATGAACTAGTTTGACTATATATTGCTTTAATCACCTAATTAACTAAACAAATTTAAAAAGGATATTAAATAATTTATTTAGAAGTTGGCACTATACTTTCTAGTGTTTCTCTGGTATGTGCAACAAGTTGGTTAACTTGGCTTGGTCAAATTATTCTTTTGTATCATCATTAAATAATTAAGCTAGTAACCCTGTTATTTCTGGATAGATTCTAGGTTTACTAGAATTCGATTTGGTTAACATAAGTATCATGCTATGATGTTTACAATTGTTTTGTAGAGAATTTCATAAGCTTTCTAGAATGTCCTCATGCAAGTCATTTGGAATTGTAGAACCCTGGTTGTGATTAGAATTAAGGGACTACTTGTGTGCATATGAAACTTTAAATGTTGATTTATGTATGCCTTTACTATTTCTAAGCTTAGTGGTAATGTTCCTAGGTGTTAGGCCTTTAACTAAAGATGAACATCTTTATCTTAGGTTATTCAAGTTAGGTAAGTTGATCTTGTTCTTCTAGTTAAGTTAGATGCATGTTTTAAAGTGATTTGAATAGAGCTATTCTTAATCGGTAAACGAGTGTCCAGTGATGTTTTCGTTAAACACTTACTGTGATTCATTCATCATGAGCATCATGTCATTCCTTATGCATCCATGATATTTATCTTGTGCATCGGCATGTAATAGGTGTACCGGAAGGAGTGACCCTGCTGGAATTTGAGGAACCGAGCGAGCAGCAGCAGCCGACACTAGAGGTTCAGGAGGTGCAGCCTTCAGGAGAAGTGCCTAGACGAGGTCGCCGTTGAGTGCCCGGATCACCGCGCGTGCAACTTTGTGAAAGGCAAGCCCCGGAGCATATTAAGCCTCCTAATTTCTGAAATGCAGTTAAAGTATTATTGTTACATATATATATTGTTGCATTAAGTTTAGGTGTTGGATGCAAACACTTGCTGCATTGGTTATCCAATCCTTGTCCAGATATTGTTACCCTGAATTCTATGTAGTTCAGGTTCGTGTAGTGCTTAGCCCTGCTTAAACACGATAGAAGTCAGGTGATTTCCTGTCACCTGTGAGATATATGAAGATACATATGGCACGGTTGGCTATATTTGCTATCGTGGAAAAGAACCAGTCTTAATTTGAAATGAAGACTGGACGGAGGCTTACCGGTTTGCAGTGACTCCGTCTGTGTCGCTTAAGGACTGAATCTTGGAGCCTTTCCTATTCATGTTGAATGCATGCCTCTCTCTTAGTTGGCCGGGTCTAGAGACCGACCACGAAGCTAAGTAGCTCACCTCAGGCTGGGAGTCGATAAGTATAAAGTGCACCTCAGAAGGGAGCCGTAGGCATGAGTCCAAGGGTAGGTGATTTAAAAGTCCTGATTGTCCTAGTAGAAGGGTAATCCCTGAGAGTGCTGGCACTGATCGAACCCGCGAATTTGGTTCCTGAGTTGTCCCAAAGGTGACCCACGGCTACCCTTGCAAAGTATGCCAGGGTGAGAGTTAGGAATACCCCCTAGCTGAGTTGTAATTCGATTTGAGTCACCGTCTCTCCCGGTTAGTGAGAACTTGACGGGCTTATCTCCAAAGTAGATACACTAAATAACATAATGGTTCGAAATGATGATATGATGATGACAGCCTTATTATACCTGCTATGGTTAATATTGTTTGCTCCTAATAAGTGAGTGCTCTAGTACAGGTGCTAATCTAGTGGACAGGTAAATGATGATAAGCTTGATGCTAAATTTAAATTGGTTACTATAATCATAAGCTCTTTTATGCAACTATGTCAAGCTAGCCCACCTAAAAAGCCTTGCATGATCCTTGGTGTCTTTTATTTCTAGTTTTGATGGGTAAGTCTAGCTGAGTACCTTCTCGTACTCAGGGTTTATCTCCCACCTATTGCAGATGACTAGTTCTACTTTGGTTGCTGCAAGTACTGCCATCTCCCAGCTGGGGATGAAGACTAGACCATTGGGCGTGGTCTCTACTAGTTCTCGTACCTGATAATGCTTTTGTGGGACATGACTCAGACTTGGCAATGTAATTGAAAACTATGATGTTTTGTACTAAACTATGTTGCTTCCGCACACTCAAACTTGGTTTGTAATATTCTATTTAAACTCTGATGGATGTAATCCGAATGCTTATTATGAAATGTTGTAATGGATGATGTGTTGTGTTGAATCACTATGATCTTGGTTTGTATGTCGAGAGTTGGTAGAAATCCTTCGTAATTTCTAGACTACCAGGATTATGGGAGCTTAAGTACAGGAATTTGATCGCTTCGGTGATTGTTTTTGTACTTATGTTCTTATGATTTGGTCGGTTCTGTTACAGCTGGCATCAGAGCAAGATTCAACACTAAACATGTCATTTATGTATTTAAAACAAAAGTATTTGTAAAAATCCTAAATTAAATACTAAGTATTGCCAGTGGTCATATCCCTTATGCCCAAATAAGGACTCTTAGGTGGCTTATTAAAGTACTAACTTGGGGGTTCCTGCTTGTTCTGTTTCATCATCCATACGGCATGCTATTGTATGGATGCCATCCGCTTGGGTGGTAATGTATGGATCAAAATACCTCTATGCTCTGGTAAGTGGGAGTTGTGAGAGCATGACTGTCCAACCGTCGGTCTAGGGGAGAGTAGTTGTGGTTGCTCGCATACTTACATGTTCAATCATGTATCTATGAGAGTACTTAAATGTGGGTATCTCTGACGGGTAGCTGTGAAACTAGAGTATATGCATCAAGGGATGCATGTATGAAAGTATTTAGTTTACTGCTTATTGTTTATGCATTTTGGGAAATTACTGGGCTAAAATGAAATTTTCTACAGGTACACTAACAATGTATCGTTGTAGATCGACTAGCTACCGTATATGAGAGAATGTATGTATGCCACTGTATATTTTGCTAGCCTTTAAATTTTTCTAGGTTTGTGAGGATGTATGGATTGTGCATGCATCATGTTCAAGCATACATGGCATTTCTTGCATTACTCCCTCCCTTAAAATATGATTGTCCCGACTAATTAAATTTTGTATCCCTTAAATGATTCTCCCCTTATGTTGCAACTTTTTGCTATAGATGGCGCGCACGAAACTCACTGCTCGCAAGTCTACTGGAGGCAGGGCGCCTCATCACCGGTTAGCTCCTCGTGATCCCATCCTGAGCCTACTGAGGCAAAAAGGCTGAGAGCAGAGCTGGCCCGGGTGACTGCTGAGAGGAATGTGGCTCAGCACCGTTTGGAGCAAGTAAAACAGGAATGGGATCAAGAGACCCTGGAGGTTCAGAGGTTGATAGTTGCTCACCGCAACTGCGAACGTATGTTGATTCATGTGCTGAACCAACAGAATGAAGCCTAGCACGAAGAGAATGTGTTGAGAGCGCGATAGGTGGAGCTAGAGCAGCAGTTGGCAGTTGCCGAAGAGTATAATGACCATCTCCATGAGGAGGTTCACCTGTTACATAATCAACTTCACCCTCTCCTGCCCCCTGATAATGAGAATGATAATGAAGATGAGATGGGCTCTGGTGTCATCATGGCTGAAGGTGATGATGACATTGAGGTTAATGGACCTGAGGACATTCCACCTGATGAGGAGGAAGATGAGGAGTTAGAGCCTGCTAGTGATGAAGATGGAGGAGAGATCTTCGACACTGACTCTGAGGACGATACGTAGTTTAGCTTACGACTTAGCTAATGCGCTAGAGCTAGTCTTTTGTTGATCCTCATGCATGAACGAGTAGCTTTGTAATAAGTTAATCATTGGGATGTAATATCGGACCCTATGTTATTTTGGATGAAAGTTTGAAACCACTATGGCTTGGATGTAACCTATCGAACGTATTATGCTCCACGTATGTGAGCTTTTGATGAATTTCGTCTTTGCGGTCTATAGATCTCGTTGCTGGTTAAGTTCATCGCATTTATGTGTCAATTGATGTGCTTGATGAGTTGTGTGATTGTGATGAATGATTGTGCCTCTGTTGATTATATAAATGCATTCTCTCCAATGGAATCAGTTTGGCATAATTATACAATTCATCTACAAAGGTTTCCACATCGTCAGTGCTCATTGGCTATACCTTTTGCAGATGGCTTATAACCTTCGTCGCGATCGTAGCATGGGAGATGAGGAACAATCACCTCCTCCACCGCCCACACTAGCTGAGCTAATGCAGATAGTCGTGGAAAGTCAGCGCATGCTAGCTGAGGCTATGCACCAGATGGCTAACTGTGAGGATCGGCATGTCCACCAGGGACCCAAGCCAAACCAGTACAGCAGCTTTAAGGACTTCATGGACACAAAGCCTCCTATCTTTCATGAGGTAGAAGAACCATTACAAGCTGATGAATGGTTGAGAACGATAGAGCAAAGGTTTGGATTGCTCCGTTTGACTGAAGGAATGAAGGCTTCGTATGTAGGACACCAGCTCCAAGGCCCTACAGGCATCTGGTGGACCCATCATAGGACCACCTTCCCTGCTAACATTGAGATAGTTTGGGACCAGTTCCAGGCAGCTTTCAGGGGACACTTTATCCCTCCTGGTCTCATGGCCATTAAGCATACCGAGTTTATGAAGCTAACCCAAGGCAACAAGAGTCTTAATGAATACCTCTAGGCATTCAACAACCTAGCAAGGTATGCTCCCGAGTTCAGTCGATACTGACGCCTAAGAGAATAGCTAGCTTCAAGAGGGGACTTTCCCCTAAACTGATGAAGTCTATGGGCAACTGCAAGTGTGTCACCTTCAATGAGTTTATCAGTGACACCCTGACTCAGGAAAATAATGACAAGATATATGCTGCTTCCAAGACCCATAAAAGAAACTTTGAGGCTGGTGCTTCTTAGTCTAAGGCTCCAATAGTATCCAAGACCCAGTACCGTCCACCCAATGCTAATGTCCAGTACCGCCCACCTCAGAAAAAGAATCAAGCTAAAACTGGTTTCCATAAGGGGTACACAATTTCCTTGCCAAAGAATACCTCTGGGCAGGGCAGCTCCAATGCCCCACCAGCTAACAGGCCGTGCTGGAACTGTAACCAGCTAGGTCATTGGGCAAATAAGTGTCCCTATCCTTCCAAGCAGAATGCTCAAGGAAACGTCCATTAGGGGCGTGTTCACTACACTACTATGGAGGAAATTCCTGCTGGTGAAGTGGTCACCGCTGGTAAGTTCCTTGTTAATGATCACCCTGCAGTTGTGCTCTTTGATTTGGGTGCTTCGCACTCCTTTATGAGTTCTACTTTTGCATCTAAGCATAATATGAATGTGATTACAATTGTCAAGAGTGGTTATTGTATTAGTGCTACTGGAAATAATATCCTGACTAACCAAGTAGTTAAAGATGTAAAGATTGAGATTGGGGATCGAGAGTTCCTTACAGATCTTGTAGTTCTACCGGGGTAGGAATCGATGTAATTCTAGGAATGAAGTGGATGAGCGGGAATGGAGTGTTGATTGATACCTCAACCCAGTGTGGTAATGTTGAGGGATCCTATGGATAAGAAGGGTTTTCTAGTGCAGTTACCTCGTGATATCTCTATCCACAATACAGTCAATGCCACCCTAGCCTAAAGCCATTGAGGATCTACCGATTGTCTAGTGAGTTTCCGAGATGTCTTCCCTGATGATTTTCCTAGATTACCTCTGGACCGTGATGTAGAATTCAAGATAGAACTCATTCTGGGTATGGCTCCTATTTCTTGAAGGCCCTATAGAATGCCGCCCAATGAGTTGGCTGAGCTGAAGAGTCAGTTGAATGAGCTATTGAAGAAAGGTTTGATTCGGCCTAGTTCTTCTCCTTGGGGTTGTCTGGCTATATTTGTGAAGAAGAAGGATGAATCTTTGCGCATGTGCGTGGATTATCGCCCCCTAAATGCTGTTACTATCAAGAACAAATACCCTCTTCCTCGCATCAATATTCTGTTTGATCAGCTCTCCAAAGCTAAGGTATTCTCCAAGATCGATTTGAGGTCTGGCAACCATCAGATCAAAATCTGTCCTGAAGATATACCTAAGATAGCTTTCTCTACTCGTTATGGCTTGTTCGAATACCTCGTCATGTCCTTTGGGTTGACCAATGCTTTGGCACACTTTATGTACCTGATGAATTCTGTATTCAAGCCAAAATTGGACAAGTTTGTCATCGTGTTTATTGATGATATCCTTGTATATTCTCAGAATGAAGAAGAGCATACTGAACATCTGAGAATTATTTTAGCTCGGTTACGTGACAACCAGCTTTATGCTAAGTTCAGCAAGTGCGAATTCTGGTTGAACAAGATACCTTTTCTAGGTCATGTGTTATCTGGTGATGGAATTTCGGTTGACCCTACTAAGGTGCAAGAAGTCCTAGAGTGGAAGGCGCCTACTACGGTCACAGAAGTCTGAAGTTTCCTGGGTTTGGCTGGGTACTATCATCGCTTTATCCCGGATTTCTTAAAAATCGCAAAGCCCATGACTTGACTGCTTCAAAAAGATGAGAAGTTTGTGTGGACTCTGAAGTGTGAAGAGGCTTTCCACACTTTGCGGACCTTACTAACCTCTGCTCCTGTATTGGCACAACCTGACATCGAGAAGCCTTTTGATGCCTACTGTGATGCATGTGGCACCGGTTTGGGGTGTGTTCTTATGCAGGAGGGGTGGGTCATTGCATATGCTTCGCGCCAGCTTCGAAAGCATGAAGTCAACTAACCTACCCATGACTTAGAGCTAGCCACGGTTGTTCATGCCCTAAAAATTTGGAGACATTACTTGCTGGGTAATGTGTGCAACATCTATACTGACCATAAAAGCCTCAAGTATATCTTTACTCAACCCGAGTTGAACATGCGTCAACGATGATGGTTAGAATTAATCAAAGACTACAACCTTCAAGTTCACTACCATCCTAGTAAGGCAAATGTGGTTGCTGATGCCTTAAGCAGAAAGGCCCATTGCAATTCCTTAGTTAGTGAAGACTTTCATCTAGCACACCTCCTTCATCCTGTAATACTCCACAATATCACTGTGGATTGCTCTCTTAGAAGTCGAATTATCGAACTCCAGAAGACTGATGTGGGTGTATTTCACATCAAGCGAAAGATGAAAGAGAAAGAGACCAAGCACTTTAGGGTCGATGACAAAGGAATTCTCTGGTTTAATGATAGGCTTGTGGTACCCAAAGACAAAGAACTTAGAAATCAAATTATGGCTGAAGCCCATTCTTCTAAATTGTCCATCCATCCTGGTAGCAGTAAAATGTATCAAGATCTCAAGCTGTATTATTGGTGGACCAAGATGAAGAAAGAAATCGCAGCCTACGTGGCAAGGTGTGATAACTATTGTAGAGTCAAGGCTATTCACATAAGACCCGGATTATTGCAGCCACTCTCTATTCCTGGCTGGAAGTGGGAAGAAATTAGCATGGATTTCATTGTTGGATTACCCACTACCAAAAAGGGTTGTGATTCCATCTGGGTTATCGTAGATCGTCTAACTAAATCCACTCACTTTATTCCGGTCAAGTCTACCTATCACCCTCACAATTATGCTGAGATTTATTTTCAACAAGTGGTACGTCTCCATGGTGTACCCAAATCCATTATTTCAGATAGAGGGCCACAATTCATGGCTCGCTTTTGGAGGTGCTTGCATCAAAATCTTGGCACTCATCCAATCCGCAGTTCTGCCTATCATCCGTAAACATCAGGACAGACTAAGTGTGTTAATCAAATTCTTGAAGATATGCTTAGAGCTTGTCTTATCTCTTGCAAAGGCTCTTGGGAGGACTGGTTACCTCTCGCTGAATTCTCTTATAACAACAGTTATCAAGAGAGTATTAAAATGGCTCCTTTTGAAGCTCTTTATGGCCGCAAGTGTAGAACTCCTTTGAACTGGGTGGAACCTAGAGAAAGAAGATTCTATGGTATTGATTTTGTAAAAGAAGCCAAAGAGCAAGTCCAAACTATACAGAAGAATATGACTACCGCTCAGGCTAGATAAAAGAGCTATGCTGATAAGAGAAGAAAACCTATTGAGTTTGAAGTAGGTGATCATGTTTATCTGAAGGTATCCCCTATGAAAGGAGTAAAACATTTTGGAATTAAAAGGAAGCTTGAGCCTCGATATGTTGGACCTTACCGCATTATCGAGAAAAGTGGAAGAGTAGCCTATAAACTCGATCTACCACATGAAATGGGAGCTATATTCCCAGTATTCCATGTGTTCCCAGCTGAAGAAGTGTCTTCGTATTCTCGAGGAAAGAATAGCAACAAGGAAAATCAACTTGAAATCTTATCTTTCTTATGAGGAGAAGCCCATGCAAGTTCTGGATACTCAAGAAAGAGTGACTTGTAGGCGAGTAGTTAAGTTATACAAGGTAGTTTGGAGTAATCATAGTGATTGGGATGCAACATGGGAGCGGAAAGATTATTTAAAGGAAAATCATCCAACTTTCTATACTAAATGGTACGCTTTCCAAATCTCGGGATGAGATTTTTCTAAGGGGGAGGGCTGTAACACCCTAGGTGTTTGGCTTCCATGAAATTGCATGTCATTTCATAAACATATGCATCATCTATGTCATCATGCCATTGTCACTGAAACATACATATGCAACATTCGCAAATTCTGTTTGTTTCATACTTGATTGCTTATGAATGATAGTAGTGCAACATGTGAATGCAACATGAATTTCTCATACCTTGAAACATGGCAACATGGTAGTAATATGACAAGTATAAAATAACAACAAAGTCATGAAACATGTGAAACATTGAATTGCAACATTTGGGTGAATTGCTTGTTTTGTTGCTTCATCACATGTGATCATTTGAAATGGGTATAGCATTTGTGTAAAGTGGTTGATTATGGTCTAATACACCTTAACTACACTTAGGGTAATTGTTGGAACATTGTTCATGTGGATCAAAATGACAAAAATGCCCTCAAGTGGAGGTTTGACTTGAATTGACCCTTAGAGTGCCACTGTTTGACTGATTCAAAAGACCAATTTAGAGACTTTGCATGGCTATGCACTCTTTACCAAAGTTGTAGCTAATTTATCAAGGAACAAAAGTTGTTTTATGATCAACTCATGAAAATGTGTGGAACAGCCTCAAACATGGCCCATAAGTCATTATTGATGGTGGATTCAACACTGAAAAATATTTCTAAGTCCTAACTGCATTTTTAGTTTGATTGAGCCACCTTTGGCTTGATACAACTCAGAATACAGGGTGAATTAGTTGTAGATTTCTGAATCAAAGTTGTAGCCCTACCATAGCTCTACAACTTTTGTATACATTACTTTCACTAAATTATCATGGTTTAAGAGATCCATCATGGTTAAGTTCGCCTGTCAGTCATTGTCATTGAACACTGAATCGAAATTTTAGAAAACGGACAGGGCTCGCTGTAACAACCCAAAAATCCACACACTGAAAATACCAACTACAATTTTTTTCTTAAAAACTTCCATGTGATGATGCGTGTCATGTATAGTAACCCAACCTAAGAAATGCATTAGGTCTAACCCCAACCCAAGTTAACACATAAGCATGGCATGTCATTAGTTAATTGCGTTTATTTAAATTCTAACAAATAAGTGTTGCGTACATTGAATGTGATTTGGATTTCCATTTGAGTTATGATATGCTTAACAACTCCAATAAATTAGGTGCACCAATTTGGAATTCAAATTTTAGAACCAAATTCGAATTCAAACAAAAGAGATGAAATGATAAACAAAATAGAAAAAGATGAGAAAGGATGTAGGCCTCGTAAACCGCCTCGGCCTGCTCGGCCCGTGCTAGCCAGCCAGCCCAACCAGCCTGCCAATCCTTTTTCCGTCTTCCCAGCGCATGTACGCGGCCCACGAGCCAGCCCAGCGCGTCGCCCACGCCCGTGCACCCATCTGCCTCACTCACAGCCACTGCCCACTGGACCTCGCATGTCAGCCGCACCCCCGTCTACAGTGTCATCTTCCTCACCCATGCCTCAACCGCCTACGCAACTGGTGCCCGATAGCTGTGGCAGGGGCGGGCCAGGCAGTCACGCCCGGGGCATGACCCTATCCCCCTTGCGCCGCGCCCACGCAACCCCACACCACCGTCTGATGCGATGCATCCTCCTCCACCGCACGATGCCATCCGCCCTAGGAGGCATGGCGCTCGGCTATAAAGCCAGCCCACACGCCACTCACGCCCGGCGCCCTAGCTTCTCCCTTAGCTTCCGCCGCCGCTTGGTGGCCCAGCAGCCACACCACATCGAGAGTAGAGGGCCGAGAAGGAGATCGTGAGAGGAGGATCGGAGCCCCCGCACGCTGCCGAAGTCGTCGAAGCCGAAGGCAACACCATCGTCATCATCATGATCACGGGTCGGCACTACACGGCACCACTTCTGGAGCTACACGACCGCAACTCAACACTACACCGCCATCCTTTCTTCCACAGCACCCACGGTGAGCCCTAGTTCATTCCCTGCTCGCCACTGGACCTTGCTACTCCGGCCATGGCGCTCCATACCATGAGCGCATAGGCCAAGGCCATCCCTGGCCTCTAGGCACACCAGCACAGCACACTCACGTTGACCGTGACCATCCCCGAGCCCTTAGACGTTGTAGGCCTCCCCAGGTTCCCCGGACACCGTAGCCGAGCACGCATGTCGCGCTTGCAACGCGGCCGCCATGATGCAGCCACCACCATACCATAGGTCCGAGCACCAGACCACCTCTGAGCACTCGACCCCCGGTCTAAACATCAGACCACTGGTCCGAGCACCCGACCACCGGTCCGAGCACTAGACCACCAATCCGAGCACCCAACCACTAGTCCGAGCACCCGACCACCAGTCCGAGCACCCGACCACTGGTCCGAGCATCGACCGCCATGGCCAGTACCACCAGGAGCGCCTGGCACCTCCTTGACTCGCCCATTCCATTCGCTGAAGCCATGGGTAACTCACGTGCACGCCGTGACCACCCCGTAAGAGCCTGTAGTGACCCACGTGCCTCGCCGTCGTCACCATGTCACTGTGGCCACCGAGAAGACCCTACTGGCCACCTAGAAACTAAAAGTCCTGCCCTGAGCTTTGGATGCCCTCACCGCATCCACACGGATCCGTAGGAGCCTACACACCCCACTGTGACGCCCTCCGAGGCCATAGCCACCACACCGACGCCACCGACATGATCAGAAGGCCGTCTACCATGGCCAAAGCCACCAGAGGCCCTGGAGGACCCCTCGACCTACCCAACATGCCCGCTGGAGCAGTGTGACGCCCATGCACACCACTGAGCCGGCCAATGCCGCTACACCCGTGCCATTCCCACACGCCGGTTGTGCTCGAGCCGCCGTTCGCCATGACTAGAGACTTAGGATGCACCATCCATCGCCCTGACTCCACCATTGCAGTCGCCATGGCATAGGGAGGCTTTTCCCCACCTCTATTGGATGCCTGAGCCGTTGTGGGAGCTTGCCGGTGAGCACGTCACCGGTAGGAGTGCGCCATGGAAGAAACAGAGGAGAAGGGGCAAGGTGAGCAGCGTAGCCGGGGTGCACATGAGCCGAGCCAAGGAGAAATGACAATGGGCTCGGTCCACCATGAACCCTACCCTAGGACCATGGACTAGGAGCGCTGGTCCACCGTGAGCCACACGGTGTGAGCTGTGCTGCGGATGAAGCCCAATAAAAGCCCATGGTCGTGACGTGGCTACGCCACAGCACGCCATGTGTTCGGCTCGGCCCGACCCACACCGGCCCGACCCGAGCCCACCAAAGCCCGTTTGAGACCCAGCACTGTATTGACCGTTGACCTGGCCCCATATATCAGTAGTACAGACATGCTGGACCCACACGTCAGATGCTGACGTCATGATGACGTCATGAGGGACCAACATGTCTACTGACCCAAGAGCCCCTGGACCCACCTGTCAGCTCGGAACCGAGAGAATGACATCATGCTGACATCAGCATGCCACGTTGACCAGTGACACCATATATGCTTGCTTGAAAGCCTTTACCTTGATGCAACCATACCCCTGCATACCCTGCTATTAGGCTAAACACACGCTTACTGCTATATATTTCATTACTTATACTTCTACTATGCTTATACTACGTGCGTGGTGGAAACTAGTGTTACCTGGACTATGGGGAGAGTGCTACGTGTGTGACTTGGGTGTGTGGAGGGTGAGGGTTGTGTCAACCAAGTTGGAGTATACGACGAGCCTAGGGCAATGTCTTGCGATGGGGTGCTACCTAGGCACCCCTAGGAATGGATACCTGTGGTGGGTAAAATGGTATATGAGGTGGACCTGGGTGTGAACCTGTGATGGGTGGAGCCCGAGATGGAGGTGCTTGTGGTGGCACAAGTAAATGGAAACCCTGATGGAGACATTCTGGCTTGGTCACCCCTAAGGACTTACTAGTACTCAGATTCATCGGGAAGCCTTACGTACCACTTGCCCTATATGGTGCGAGACAGCTGGACTACTTGGTAGGATATTGCCACTACTGCTAGGTTGATAGCGGATAGTGTAAGGAGGTACGGGGCGTGGAGGATTTCCCCCACACCCTTCTGAGACTTCATGGAGACCTTGTGGACCCGGCTCATAACTCACAGTTTCAGCCACCCCAGACTTGACTTGGGGTGAACCAGGGCTGAATGGTAGAGTGGCATTATCCTAGGCTAGCAAGCAACCGGAATCAGCCTAGTTGACGATGGTCAGCGAGGAAGGCGGATCTTGTGGTTATGTAAAACCTCTACAGAGTGTATGGTTGATCGATCGATACATGTGCCGACTCGTCGGCTATGGACCTTTCCTGGGTTTTGCTTAAACTAGATAATGAGATGAGTCCTTCTCTTCTTCCCCTGTGAGAGAGTGTCGGTCATAGCCAAGGGCTACGGGCCTTGAGATAGTGTCGAGAGGGAGTTGGCCTGTCGACTGAGCGAGGGTATGATATGGTGATGGTATGGTGATGGTATGGTGATGGTTGATACACAGTGCCATCTGCAACAATGGGAAAATAAAACCCTGAGTACGAGAAGGTACTCAGCTAGACTTACCCGTCATGAACCAGAAATAAAATGACTCCAAGGATTATGCAAGGCTGTATAAGTGGACGTAACTTGACAACATTTTGCGTAAAAGGCAATTGACCCGTTGTACAATTATGATTCCTTTATCAAGTTAATTATAACTATCCATTTCTAGATTAGCAACTATCCTGTGCCAAACATGTGATATATCATTTAGAAGCATACAATAGTAACCATAGCAGGTATTGTAATTCCATTTTCATCTGAACCATCATGTTTCATAACACAGTTACTACGATGTTGGGACTAGCCAAGTTTCTCACTATCCGGGAGAGACGGCGATTCGAATCAATTTCAACCAGCTGGGAATTTATTCCTAACACAAACCTAGGTCTACTAGCCACGATAGCCTTAGGTCACCTTTGGTACAACTCTGGTACACATTTCGCGGGTCCGTACTGTGCCACACAATCTGGAACACCAGATGCTAGGATGCTCAGGCCAAGCCTGCCCTTGGGCTCAGTTTGATCGTTCCCCGGAAGGAGCGCACAACAGAATGATTCCCGGCCTGAGTTGAATTACTCGGCTTCGCGGTCGGAACGAGTTATCTGGCCAGCTAAGTGAGAGGCATGCATTCAATCTTGTCAGAAGCGCCAACAATGGTACGGTCCTTAATCGACACAGACGGGGATAAATCTACACCCAAGACCTCCATGTCTTGTCGCTTCTCTATCAACTTCCTGTCCGGTCTCGATTTACTTTTACCCCAGGGTTCTTGTTCCACGATAGCAAATATAGCCAACCGTGCTCCGGTATCCACCTATATCTCGTAGGTGACAGGACATCACCCGACTTCTACCAGTCTAAGCATGGCTAAGCATATATATTCGATCCTAGACCTATACCGGTTAAAGGTGTAATATCTGGACAAGGAATGTACATGCATCAAGTGGTTTCATTCAACTCTTATAACCTAATGCATCAATCATAAATATGTAAGTAAACATTTGTAAATTACTAGGAGACTTATAATGCTCCGGGGCTTGCCTCGCAGAAAGGAAGTAGGGCGGTGGTCAGGACACTCTGGAAGCTCTTCAGGGTTCTGCTCCACGCCTTCGGGAGCTGCGGCTTGCGGATCCTCCTGCTGGTTTCCTTCCTCTGCTTCTTCGAATTCCAGCAACGTGATCTCTTCCTCTGATCCTAGATGCATGAGTATGGCATAAGTATTATGAATGCATAAATGTTAACAAGTGCATCATGTTTATTGAGTAGGTGCATATCTCTTCTCGATTATTACTTAACTACTTCGACAATGCATCGACTATGCCACAAACAGTAGCTACTTGTTTCACTCATAACTGGAGTTCTATTAATCCAAAAACAGTGATCCTAGACTTTCTGGAAAGCTTATCAAATTCTCTACAACTTTGTTATTAACCATTTTTACAGTACACATCAGTTTCAACATGCAACTCATCAAACTCTAGAATCAGTCCGGAAACTATTTAATATGCAACATAAAGTAATAATACTTCTACTTCATGTAATCATTCAAAATTTGACAACATAGAATCTACCAATAGTTTAAGCATACTAAATACATTTAATATAATATAATGATGAAGCCCAAACTATTTATTTAATTGCCTTTATTATTTTATTTAGATATCTAGGTTAAATAATAAACATATATTAGATATACTTCATAAATTCTCAAAAATTTACAGTGCCTTACTAATGCTATCAAAGGACTACTATAAAAATTTCTTGTCATTTTACTAAGTAGAACATTCTATACAAAAATGACAAGGAAGCAAGGCTTGAAATAGCATAAATGGAAAATCCTATTGAAAAGTGTCAAGCAATAGATTTCCTATTTTTATTAACATCCATATGGTACTAGGATTACCTCCAACAAATTTCATAAATTTTTGGACTCATAAATAATTTATAAAAATTCATGCAAGGATTGACTATTCATAAAAGAAAAATCTATAACTATAAATCTACCCATGCACTGGTCCTCAAATTTTTACCTAGAGTTCATATATGACAAGAATAGCTTACCGACAAAAATTTCATAATTTTTGGAGCACAGGACTCTAGATATAAAATAAACAAATTTGAATGCATTCAAAAGCACATTTCAAATCCCTATTTAAATCTCCAAAACTTTATACTGTAAATGTTAAAAACATATTTTTACTAAATACTACACTTCCTAAGGAACACTACAAAATTTATTTCACAAATTTAGGAGCTACCAAACTGAAGATACAAAAATAACAAAACAAATGTGAATCTGCATTCAAACTGAACTAGACTTGAAACATGAAGTGGCGATGGAGTGCTGCGGTGGTGATGGAGTGGCTAGGCGCGAGCTTGAGCAAGGTTATGGCGACGGCGGAGCTACGGGAGCTCGGCGGCTGCTGCTGGCGCTGCGAGACAATGAAGGAGGAGCGGGGAAAACGAACTGAGGGCGCTGGGCGTTGCGGGCGGGTGCTGGTGTGATGAAGGCGCGCTTTGGCCTGCCTTGGCCGTGCTGGGCAGAGAGCCGGCGATGCGTGGCCACGCTCCACGCCACGCGGCGTTCGCGTTCTGGCGCCGGTCAGCCACCGAACGACTTGATTCAGTTCATCAGTCGCACGCGTATTAGCCTGACAGCGAGTATTGCAACGATGACAACTTCATTACCAATGGCTTTCAGCGAAAACTTAGTACATAAAGGTTGAAGTCTAATGTACTAGCTACAACTTTCATTCAAGGATCATGCTCCAATTCTCAACTGAAACTGAGAAAAATCACCCCAACCTAGGCCTGTCAGTCTGTCAGGGTTCATGACTTAGCAAAATTTGCTAAGTGTTGAAATCAGTGATTTGATGATTTTTGAAATCCAAATTCACACATGTTAGGAGCTGAATCAGTCAAAGGCCCAAAAATCAAAGTTGCTCCTTATGTCAAACACTACAACATTGCTTTAGTGAACTCCTCCATGCAAGGTCTCTAGCACCTAGTTCAACTTTAGTCAAACATGTCACTTTGAAATCATGATACATACTCAAACCATGACTAAATGACCAAACTAGTCCTAGCCCTAAATACCAAAGTGTTCATAATGATATCCTAAGCATGTTCAAGCAATTTGCAAGGTCACTCAATCATTTCATGTAGTAGTCACTCATAGAGCTAGTTAGGGCAATCACATGAAACATGCCTTAAAGGCTTGATTTAGAAAAGTGACTTTCATGAACAATGTTCTAATTGCTAACCCAAGTGTGGTTACATGTTTTTGTGACTCACTTCTACCAAGCACATGTTTTCATTCATGATCATTTGTAGATACACATGGAGACAAGAAATAATGAGAAATATTGCATATGATAATGAAACATGCGATAACAAATGTTGCAAATGTTTCAATCAAATGTTTCAATTGTAAATGCTTGTTTATGAATGCAGTGATGATCATGCTCATGTTATGCAAGTCAAGTTATGCAAGGCTAACACCCGAGGTGTTATAGCCCCTCCCCCTTATAAAAATCTTCATCCCGAGATTTGCAAGACCTACCATTCTTGGAAAAAGGCGGGATAAACTTCTCGTAGATAATCTTCTCTTTCCCACGTAGCATCTTGTTCACTATGATTGTTCCACACCACCTTATAGAACTTAATAATCTTACTCCTTGTTACTCTCTCCATCTCTTCTAATACTCGAATTGGCTTTTCTTCATAGGTTCAAATCCGATTGAAGCTGCACGTTGGTGGGTGCAATCGCTTCTTCAGGTACTCGAAGACATTTCTTTAACTGAAGAAACATGGAACACATCAAAGATTACACTCATCTCTGGTGGAAGTTGTAACTTATACGCAACATTTCCTTTTTGTTCCAAAATTTTGTATGGCCCTACATATCTTGGTGAAAGCTTCTTTTTCATCCCAAATCTTTTCACACCTTTCATGGGTGATACTCTCAAGTATACATAGTCACCCACTTCGAAAGTCAGTGGTCTTCTTCTTCTGTCGACATAACTCTTCTGTCTTGATTGAGCTGCCTTCATATGTTGTTGGATGATACGTACTTGCTCTTCAGCTTCATTGACAAAATCAATACCAAAGTATCTCCTTTCACCAGGCTCAATCCAATTCAATGGAGTTCTGCACTTTCTGCCATACAAGGCTTCAAATGGAGCCATTTTGATACTCGCTTGATAACTATTGTTATAGGAGAATTCAGCTAAAGGTAACCATTTCTCCCATGAACCTTTTGAAGATATAACACAAGCTCTAAGTAGATCTTCTAGGATTTGGTTCACTCGCTCTGTCTGTCCTGAAGTTTGCGGATGATAAGCTAAACTTCTGATTAGCTTGGTTCCCAAAGCCTAGGTGTAAGTGCTCCCTAGAAACTGAGCTATGAACTATGGTCCTCGATCTGAGATTATAGTCCTGGGTACTCCATGCAGTCTCACGATCTAGGGAAACATATATCTCAAGCATATTTCCCAACTATATACCAGTGTGTTCACGGGTATAAAGTGTGCTGACTTGGTGAGACGATCAACAATGACCCAGATTGAATCAGTGACCTTTCGGCGTCATTGGGAGGCCTGTGATAAAATCCATGCTGATTTCTTCCCATTTCCATCCTAGAATAGGCAATGGCTGAAGTAATCCAGCAGTTTTCATATGGACTGGCTTTCACTCTACTGCAGTTATCACACCTAGCAACATAGGCTGCGATCTCTTTCTTCATCTTAGTCCACCAAAAATGGGTTCTTAAATCTTGATACATTTTACTACTACCCTGGATGGATAGACAATTTGGATGAGTGAGCTTCTTCTAAAATTTGATTCCTTAGCTCACTGGTCTTTTGGTACCACCAGTCGGTCCTCAAACCATAATACACCTCTTTCGTCCAATCTAAAATGTTTGGTTTCCTGCTCTTGCATTTTTCTCTTGATGTGACTTATTCCTACATCTGTCTGCTAGTAGCTCTATGATTTTCCTCTCCAGTGAACAACTGATTGTGATATTGTGTAGTACAGTAGGATGTAACAAGTTGAATCCATCCTCCAACAATGCTTCCACTAGTGTTGCAATGGGACTTCCGACTAAGTGCATCGGCTACTACATTTGCTTTATCCTGGATGGTAATGCACTTCTAAATTATAGTCCTTAATCAATTCTAACCATCTTCGTTGTCTCATGTTCAGTTCTGGCTGGGTAAAGATATACTTGAGACTTTTGTGGTCAGTATAGATATGACATACATTGCCCAACAAGTAATGTCTCTATATCTTTAATGCATGAACAATGGCTACAAGTTCCAGATCATGTGTAGGGTAGTTGACTTCATGTTTCTGCAATTGCCGAGAAGCATATACAATTACTCTCCCTTCTTGCATAAGCACACATCCCAAACCTATTCCTGATGCATCACAAAATACATCAAATGGCTTTTCAATGTCTGGTTGTGCTAGCACAGGCGCTGTAGTCAACAAAGTTTTGAGGGTGTGAAAAGCTGTTTCACATTCTTGTGTCCATTTGTACTTCTCTTCTTTCTGAAGTATCCTGGTCATAGGCTTAGCTATCTTTGAGAAGTCTGGAATAAACCGGCTGATAGTATCCTGCTAACCCTAGAAAACTCCGAACTTCATGGACCGAAGTTGAGGCTTTCCAATCCATGACCTCTTGTACTTTGGATGGGTCTACTGAGATTCCATCTCTTGATAAAATGTGACCTAAGAAAGGTACTTTGCTCATCCAAAATTCACATTTGCCTAAACTTGGCATATAGCTTATGCTCCCTCAGTCTAGGATAGGACAATCCTCAGATGCTCTTCATGATCTGCCTCATTTTCTGAATAAATCAATATGTCATTCGATAAACACGACCATGAACTTATCAAGTTCGGGCATGAATACCGAGTTCATTAGGTACATGAAATAGGCTGGAGCATTTGTTAGTCCGAAAGACATAACCAAATACTCGTATAAGCCAGTACCTAGTAGAGAAAGTAGTTTTAGGTATATCTTCCGGTCTGATCTTTATCTGATGGTAACCTGATCTCAAATCAATTTTGGAGAATACCTTTGCCTTCGCTAGCTGATCGAACAAGATGTCTATGCGAGGGCAACGGATATTTGTTCTTGATGGTCACTAGCATTGAGTGGTCTGTAATCTACACACATTCTCAGTGACTTATCCTTCTTTTTCACAAACAAGGCTAGACATCCCCACGGAGATGAGCTAGGTTGGATAAGACCTTTGTCCAATAGATCTTGCAATTGAACCTTAAGTTCCTGCTAACTCATTGGGTGGCATTCTATAGGGCCTTCTGGATAGGGGTGCGGTACCTGGCACTAATTCGATCTTAAATTCCACATGTCCCTATTCGGTGGTAGACCTAGTAATTCCTCTAGAAATACATCCGAAAACTCACAAACCACAGGGGATATCACATATTGTGGTGGTTTGGATAGCATAGGCTAAATGTTGGGGTTCAAAATCGCGGGAGAGTGGGACTAGAAAAGCATTCCCTCCTGTGGGTTCTCTCAACATGATAGTATGGGTGCTGGTGTCAATAAGAGCACCATGATACTTCATCCAATTCATGCCTAAGATTACACTTATCGACAACCTCGGCAATATTATCAAATCTGTGGTATACTCCCTCCCTTGTATCAAGATGAGTACATTTTTGACTATCTTTTTGGTAGTAACAGTTCCCCCTGCTAAACTTATGTTAAAACCCCCTTTGCTTACTTCAATTATTTCTTGCTCATGTCTAGATGCAAATGCTTGACTCATAAATGAATGGGAAGCTCCCGAATCAAATAAAACAACAGCGGGATGCTTGTTGATGAGAAACATACCAGTCATGACAACTTCTCTGGCGGGCACTTCCTCCACAACGGTATAATGCACTTGTCCCTGACGTGCCCTGGCATTCACCCACCTCTGATTGTTCTGATTTGGGTTGCCATTCCTCTTGGGGTGGGGGCACTCCTTGGACCAATGACCCAGTTGGTTGCAGTTGAAACATGGTTGATTACTTCTGAATCCGGTGGAGCTATCCTGATTGCCATTTCCTTTTAGTAAGGCAATAGTGAATGCCTTACGGAATGGTTTCTGTGGCCTATTATTCTGAACTTTCGGTGGTGGAGGCCTAAACTTGGGTGCAGGTGGACGAAATTGTGGTCTAGCTATGATAGGTGCTTTCGACTGGAATGACCCGGATGCACCGACCTCATATGCCCTCTTACGACCTTTAGCAACTGCATGCATGTTGTTATGGTTTTCTTGGGTCAAGGCATCACTAATAAACTCATTGTACATGGCACATCGAGAATTTGCCATAGTATTCATCAGTTTGGTACCCAAACCTCGCTTGAAAACTCTCTATCTTTTTCTCCTCGGTATCCACGAAACTAGGGAGCATATCTTGACAAGTTGTTGAATGCGTGCACATATTCTGTGAGTGACTTTGTTCCCTGAGTGAGCCTCATAAATTCGGCTGCTTTCATGCGCATCAGGCCTAGGGGAATATGGTGTCCCCTAAAAGCCAGCTTAAACTATTCCCAAGTCACTCGCCCATTAGCAGGCAGGGATGATAGGAAATGTGTCCACCAGATCCCTGCTGGTCCTTGCAATTGATGAGAAGCATACTCTGCTTTTAGATGCTCCGTGACCCTCAACAGACAGAATTTCTACTCAATGGTATTCAGCCACTCATCGGCCTGCAGTGGTTCCTCAGCCACCTTGAAGATCGGAGGCTTCGTGTCTAGAAACTCCTTAAATGTACTATGCTGATTTGGCTCGGCCCCTGGTTGATGTGGGTGGCCACGAGCAGTGTTTTGCGCGATAAGGCGCAAAGCTTCTTCCATTGTCCTCTGGCTCCCTAGGAACTGGGTAAAGAATTCCTGAGCAGATGGCTGGCGGTGGGGGTGGCAAGTCATCATGGTTGCCGTCCTAGCTGCCACCAGCTCCAGCACGGGTGCGCGTCATCTGCGAATTTGCAACAATAAGCGATTATTGGTTGATGTCAAGAGATTGCAGATGAATTAGGTACTCATGCCAAACTGAAATTACTGGAGAAAATTCTCAAAAGCACAATAAAAACAGAGGCATAACAATTTATTCTCACAACATGACATCACCAATTTGACCCCTTATCGCGCTCATAACGCATGCAAATTTAAATCGTAATTATCGACAAAGGACTGGAATTGCACTGATGTTCATCCAAACGTGCGATTAACATTACATAATAGTCTAGGTACTAATGCCAAATTCGAACTACAGGTCCATTACATGAATAAAGGTGATACATTAGTCCTTCCACTAAGTGCTAAGCGATCTAATCCTCCTCATGATCACTATCGAGGTCAGACGCAGAATCATCTCCTTCCTCAGGTTCTACTTCTTCTTCAGGCTCCACTTCTTCTTCTTCCTCATACCCTTCTAGATCCATTTCTACGGCTCCAGGTGGGATATAAGGGTGGAGCTGATTGTTCAGTAGATGAACCTCTTCATGCAGATTATCATTGTATTCTTCCGCATTGGCCAGCTGCTGTCCCAGCTCAAACTATCGAGCTCTTAGGACATCTTCCCTGGACCAAGCTGCATTTCGCTGGTGAGTTAACCGAGTCATCTCTTTAGTGAGCCTCTCAATCTCAGCGTCGTGGTCCCTCTAAAGCTGACGTCGATCCTCGTGGGCATGACCAAGAGCACCAGACACACGTCTGAGGCTACCTTCAACCCCATCTAACACTCTCATCATTGCGAACATGGCGCTCATGGAAGGGTTATCGCTGTTCTGCCCTTCTGCTGCACCAATCTCCAAAGATCTTCCTCTTGCCTGCTGCCATGAGTCAATGGAGGGGTTACCTCTTGGAAAGACTCCAACCAAAGTGGCTGCTAGCTCTTGAGGAAAATGATCCATGATATTCCTTAAGATCCCAAAGGCTGTCCTGCCAGCTGCTTCTTTAGCAGTCCTGCTAGTTGACTCATAACACTAGCCTGTCCACTCAGAATCGTCACCTCGGGGATGAACAACGGCCTCCACAGTAACTAAGAGACCTTCTCCCAACCACTCATTCACCCAGAAGTAGCGGGGTTCCATTCCATCAGGATATCCTACATAGTTGAGCACTCTCCACAAGAGTGTAGGCATTCCAAACTCTCCAAGGAATGTGTGACGTTGACGGGTACATGGAGCGAGCTGACGGCTAGGAGCTCTGCCTCCGGTGGACTTGCGAGCAGTCTGCTTTGTGCGTGCCATCTGCACCATTAACATGTACCCATTGGTGAGACAATGCCATAGTGGATAAGAGTTACATAACCGAGTAAGAATTTTATAAGGGGAGGAACAATGTAATTATGTGAATGGTAATTTAACATGATGCATGCTCGTGCCGTACGTCCTCACAAACTTAGGAAAAATTTGTTTCTAACGGTAGACACGGTGGCATACATACGTTCTCTCATAAATAGCATAACTATTCGAGCTACACATTTCATTGTTAGTGTACCTGCTTAAAATTTCATTTCAGCCCTAAACCCATAATGAAATATGCAGAATGTAATTGTAAATACTTTCATATATGTATACCCATACATATACTTCCGTATCAATCTACCCGACAATAATTTAAACCCACAATTAAATACGTACCATATACACATGCAAGCATGCATACATAGCCGTACCACAGCTAACTCTTCCCGACCACAGGCTCACATCTTGCGGTCATACACTCATCTTACCTTGGCGTAGAGGCATTTGATCCATACATTACCACTCAAGTGAATGGCATCCATACCATAGCACGCCGTATGGACGACGAAGTAAAAAAAACCCATGTTAGTACTTAAATAGCCACCTAAAAGTCCTTAATTTGGGCATAAGGAAAGTGATCATTGGCACACTTTTAGATTTCAAATACCTATTATATAACTAATAGTTGCTAGAGAAGGGTTTTTGAAAAACAAAACTTTTGTTTTAAATACACTTGTGACAATTAACGTTGAATCTTGCTCTGATACCAGCTGTTGCAGAACCGACCAATTTATAAGAGTGCAAGTATAATGGCATCCCACAAGCGGTCACACTGTCATACTTGAACCCATATAAACCCGGTAGTCCGTTGAGTACCATGATGGGTCTCGATAAACGATTTACAACAACCAAGATCGTACATGATTCAACATACATGCCACATATTACATAAAGTTCACAGATACATTTCGTCATCAGAGTACGAATAAAAGTTATTACAAACCGAGTTTGATAAATAAAGTGGAAGCAAATAAGTTCGAAGATAAAGTTTTCCAACATAGTTTGATACAGTGCCAAGCCAGATCATGGTCCACAAAAGCAAAGATAGGAATTACTAAAGAAGCCTGCCCAAGGCTTACTCCTCATCCACAGCGGGATAGAAGCAACTCTAGCAATACCCATGATACACAGTGCCATCTGCAACAATGGGAAAATAAAACCCTGAGTATGAGAAGGTACTCAGCTAGACTTACCCATCATGAACTAGAAATAAAATGACTCCAAGGATTATGCAAGGCTGTATAAGTGGACGTAACTTGACAACATTTTGCGTAAAAGGCAATTGACCCGTTGTACAATTATGATTCCTTTATCAAGTTAATTATAACTATCCATTTCTAGATTAGCAACTATCCTGTGCCAAACATGTGATATATCATTTAGAAGCATACAATAGTAACCATAGCAGGTATTGTAATTCCATTTTCATCCGAACCATCATGTTTCATAACACAGTTACTACGATGTTGGGACTAGCCAAGTTTCTCACTATCTGGGAGAGACGGCGATTTGAATCGATTTCAACCAGCTGGGAATTTATTCCTAACACAAACCCAGGTCTACCAGCCACGATAGCCTTAGGTCACCTTTGGTACAACTCTAGTACACATTTCGTGGGTCCATACTGTGCCGCACAATCTGGAACACCAGATGCCAGGATGTTCAGGCCAAGCCTGCCCTTGGGCTTAGTCTGATCGTTCCCCGGAAGGAGCGCACAACAGAACGATTCCCGGCCTGAGTTGAATTACTCGGCTTCATGGTCGGAATGAGTTATCCGGACAGCTAAGTGAGAGGCATGCGTTCAATCTTGTCAGAAGCGCCAACAACGGTATGGTCCTTAATCGACACAGACGGGGATAAATCCACACCCAAGACCTCCATGTCTTGTCGCTTCTCTATCGACTTCTCGTCCGGTCTCGATTTACTTTTACCCCAGGGTTCTTGTTCCACGATAGCAAATATAGCCAACCGTGCTTCGGTATCCACCTATATCTCGCAGGTGACAGGACATCACCCGACTTCTACCGGTCTAAGCATGGCTAAGCATATATATTCGATCCTGGACCTATACTGGTTAAAGGTGTAATATCTGGACAAGGAATGTACATGCATCAAGTGGTTTCATTCAACTCTTATAACCTAATGCATCAATCATAAATACGTAAGTAAACATTTGTAAATTACTGGGAGACTTATAATGCTCCGGGGCTTGCCTCACAGAAAGGAAGTAGGGCGGTGGTCAGGACACTCTGGAAGCTCTTCAGGGTTCTGCTCCACGCCTTCGGGAGCTGCGGCTTGCAGATCCTCCTACTGGTTCCCTTCCTCTGCTTCTTTGAATTCCAGCAACGTGATCTCTTACTCCGATCCTAGATGCATGAGTATGGCATAAGTATTATGAATGCATAAATGTTAACAAGTGCATCATGTTTATTGAGTAGGTGCATATCTCTTCTTGATTATTACTTAACTACTTCGACAATGCATCGACTATGCCACAAAAAGTAGTTACTTGTTTCACTCATAACTAGAGTTCTATTAATCCAAAAATAGTGATCCTGAACTTTCTAGAAAGCTTATCAAATTCTCTACAACTTTGTTATTAACCATTTTTACAGTACACATCAGTTTCAACATGCAACTCATCAAACTCTAGAATCAGTCCGGAAACTATTTAATATGCAACATAAAGTAATAATACTTCTACTTCATGTAATCATTCAAAATTTGACAACATAGAATCTACCAACAGTTTAAGCATACTAAATACATTTAATATAATATAATGATGAAGCCCAAACTATTTATTTAATTGCCTTTATTATTTTATTTAGATATCTAGGTTAAATAATAAACATATATTAGATATACTTCATAAATTCTCAAAAATTTACAGTGCCTTACTAATGCTATCAAAGGACTACTATAAAAATTTCATGTCATTTTACTAAGTAGAACATTCTATACAAAAATGACAAGGAAGCAAGGCTTGAAATAGCATAAATGGAAAATCCTATTGAAAAGTGTCAAGCAACAGATTTCCTATTTTTATTAACATCCATATGGTACTAGGATTACCTCCAACAAATTTCATGAATTTTTGGACTCATAAATAATTTATAAAAATTCATGCAAGGATTGACTATTCATAAAAGAAAAATCTATAACTATAAATCTACCCATGCACTGGTCCTCAAATTTTTACCAGAGTTCATATATGACAAGAATAGCTTACCACAAAAATTTCATAATTTTTGGAGCACAGGACTCTAGATATAAAATAAACAAATTTGAATGCATTCAAAAGCACATTTCAAATCCCTATTTAAATCTCCAAAACTTTCTACTGTAAATGTTAAAATCATATTTTTACTAAATACTACACTTCCTAAGGAACACTACAAAATTTATTTCACAAATTTAGGAGCTACCAAACTGAAGATACAAAAATAACAAAACAAATGTGAATCTGCATTCAAACTGAACTAGACTTGAAACATGAATTCGCTGACACGCGGGACCCACTGGTCAGCGAGACACAGCAGAGCACGGCGGCGCTGCACGACTGACGCGGCTAGAACTCGACGGCGGCGAGTTTGCTGGCAGTGACATCTTCACTAGACCTTCTACTCGACCTAGCGAATCTACTGAGCCACTTGGTCGACCCTATTGACTGGAGCTAAGTACTGGTGGCGACTGTTCATGGCGACATGGTGGGGCTGGACCACAGGCGGTACACCAGGTGGAGGCCACAGCGAAAGCGAAAAAAGGGCAGCGGACTGAGTATCCCTGAGCTTAGGCGAACCTAATGCGCACGGCTACACGGTCTATGGTGGAGGGACATGCCCCAGCCACGGTGACGGGCGCGGCGGGGAAGCTCCGGTGAGCTTGCGCATGACGCTGGCGCTTACCGAAGGCTGTCAGCGGACATGGGAGGAGGCAGGGGGTTGCTGGGGTGGCTGATGGAGTGCTGCGGTGGTGATGGAGTGGCTAGGCGCGAGCTTGAGCAAGGTTATGGCGACGGCGGAGCTACGGGAGGCTCGGCGGCTGCTGCTGGCACTGTGAGACGACGAAGGAGGAGCGGGGAAAACTGAACTGAGGGCGCTGGGCTGTTGCGGGCTGGGTGCTGGCGTGATGAAGGCGTGCTTCGGCCTACCTTGGCCGCGCTGGGCAGAGCGCCGGCGACACGCGGCCACGCTCCACGCCATGCGGCGTTCGCATTCTAGCGCCGGTCGGCCACCGAACGGCTTGATTCAGTTCGTCAGTCGCGCGCGTATTAGCTTGACAGCGAGTATTGCAACGATGACAACTTCGTTACCAATGGCTTTCAGCGAAAACTTAGTACATAAAGGTTGAAGTCTAATGTACCTAGCTACAACTTTCAGTTCAAGGATCATGCTCCAATTCTCAACTGAAACTGAGAAAAATCACCCCCAACCTAGGCCTGTCAGTCTGTCAGGGTTCATGACTTAGCAAAATTTGCTAAGTGTTGAAATCAGTGATTTGATGATTTTTGAAATCCAAATTCACACATGTTAGGAGCTGAATCAGTCAAAGGCCCAAAAATCAAAGTTGTTCCTTATGTCAAACACTACAACATTGCTTTAGTGAACTCCTCCATGCAAGGTCTCTAGCACCTAGTTCAACTTTAGTCAAACATGTCACTTTGAAATCATGATACATACTCAAACCATGACTAAATGACCAAACTAGCCCTAGCCCTAAATACCAAAGTTGTTCATAATGATATCCTAAGCATGTTCAAGCAATTTGCAAGGTCACTCAATCATTTCATGTAGTAGTCACTCATAGAGCTAGTTAGGGCAATCACATGAAACATGCCTTAAAGGCTTGATTTAGAAAAGTGACTTTCATGAACAATGTTCTAATTGCTAACCCAAGTGTGGTTACATGTTTTTGTGACTCACTTCTACCAAGCACATGTTTTCATTCATGATCATTTGCAGATACACATGGAGACATGAAATAACAAGAAAGATTGCATATGATAATGAAACATGCGATAACAAGTAAATGTTGCAAATGTTTCAATCAAATGTTTCAATTGTAAATGCTTGTTTATGAATGCATGATGATCATGCTCATGTTATGCAAGTCAAGTTATGCAAGGCTAACACCTGAGGTGTTACAATGATGCCCTATTATAGGCAGGTTTAGTTTCACCCCATGTGAGGAGTGCCTTGTCCACCATAACCACACCGTCGGAGTGGTGTGCGTCATCAAGGTCAATGGGTAATTTGAGTGGGACCAGATATCCTCCACAATCAACTTGAAGTTTGGTTGTGCCTCATCATGAGATGTCCCATAAATCATTGGTCATCAAGCCTGTCGGTCCCCAACTGCCTCCACAGCGGCTAGACGGCAAGATGCCTCCCCTAGAAGGGGGCAACCTGGGCGACTTCGAAATGAATGACTCAAACATAGGAAGAGATGGGTGTGGGGCTCCGTACCACCAATAAGAGCCACTAGGGCCCATCTCATCCTGCCCCTACATCTTTGTGGCTTCAAGCCCTTCTAAGGACTAGCCAAATAGAAGATTTCCTAAATACGATGTGGTGTCATGGATGTGATGGGTCGCTCTGTGCGTGGACCCAAGGACTCGTTGCCTCCTTGGTCATGATGCAACTTAATGGCACCCACTTGCATCTGAATGGTGCCGTACCACACGGCCATGGTGATGGAGGGCCACTCTACACGCAAATCCTAGGGACAATCGACCTCCCCGGTTTCATTATGACATTAATGGAGCCCTCACATGTGATCACGTGTGATGACGTGATGCCTCATTTCCAAAGGGTTTATGGGGCCCATCTAGGGGCGGACTCTACGTAGTGCATGGTCCGCATCCCTAGGTGCTACCACATAAGTAGCCCCCTTAGCCTAGGCCTGTCCCTTACCTTTGTTCTCACCTTCCATCGCCATCTGCTACAAATGAGAGAGCAAAAAGGAATAGGAAGATTGGGCCTGAGAGGTTTACCTAGGTCAGGCCCTACCACCCTACCGCTGTAATGTGTAGTCACCGTCTGCCGCTAGTTTCACCTCTGTCAGTCGTGCTTTCCACCTAGGTCATGTGCCACCACCCACCGCTGCACGGTGTAGTCACCGTCCACCGCTGGTTTCACCTCCATCATTGTGGTTTCAACCTACACCACTGAATGGGTGAGTGGGTACCTTCGGAGGTGATGGAAGTGAGATTATAGTGGCTAGTGGAGAGGGGCCTCCTTTCACCAAAGGAGGTTGCTGGATGGAGGGCTGCTGCTAGAGAAGTCCTCCTGTTCCCTCAGCTCAGCAAGGTAGAGTCATTCACCAACTTTCATGGTCCCGATGTTAGATTTCCTTTATGTCTTCCTTCGTGAATATGGGGTTTAGTTGTAGTATCTTCCTCCCAATGTAGTGTTATATCTGGCGGGCTTCGTAGTTGTTTGTGAGGCCTTCTTGGGGATTGATCCCAACAAGGATCTATTTAGGTGGGTCTTTGAGGTCAAGATCCACAAGGTGCATGGCTCCGATAGGGGCGTGCTCGCCCTTGTGGGTGGGATGAATATCCAAATGCACCATGGAGCATCTCATAGTTAAGGTGGGTCTTTGAGGTCAAGATCCACAAGGTGCATGGCTCCGATAGGGGCGTGCTCGCCCTTGTGGGTGGGAGGAATATCCAAATGCACCATGGAGCATCTCATAGTTATCTATGTCTTCCATTGAGGAGTTCGAACTTCGGCTGGCATGGGAGCTAGTTCTACATCCATGACGACGCTACCGCCCACTTCCCCACTTCTCCATCGCCATGCCAGTGAGATTGGAATCGTGGGGTTAGGGGTGTGACAGGAATTGGTCGAAGAAGGTGTTGGAGATCCTGAGGATCCTCGAGAGCTGAGTGTCGGCCAGCCTAAACAGCGTCATGGTCCTACGAACCATGATTGACAACAGGTTGAGCCATTAAAGCAGTGGGCACACCTACTGTGCTACTATGCTAGGATCAAGGATCCAAGTAGCGAGGCCATGGAGATGCTCAAGGCTAGTGAAGTCATGAAGTGGGTCCACTGGGTTGGTCACCTCTGCAACCATCATTACGGCTAGGAATGTTTTGGAGGCATTCTCGGCCAACTATCGACCAGATCTGGTGAGTCTTGCTTTCTTTCTAGGATCTTCCCTTTGCCTAGGGCCATTGGTTTTATTGGTTTTGTTTTCATAGCCCATGCCTTTATTTGCCTCTTGGTTTGATTTTCCTCACCCTAGGGGTGCTGAGCACGCCACCCGGGAGAAGGCGACTACCGAGGAGAAGAAACGCCTTCGGTAGGAGAAGGCAAGGAAGCGCATGGAATGCTAGAAGCATGGGGCCTCACCAGTGAGATGATGATGATGGTGATGATGAGGACATCAAGGATGAAGACAAGGACCTAGCTGGTTCTTCAAGCTATCACCAATGCCCCACAGAGGTCCAATGCCACCATCGGACCAAGCGGTGTTGGATGTTCAGGCAAGTGCTATGGATGAGGGCACCACCTAGAAGTGCCTAGCTCTATCATCACCATGGGGGTCAAGTCCAAAGTGCTCCCACACCATTAGTTGATGGTGGTTAGAGCTCTTTGTCTATGGCTCCCATTGACCCTTCCTTGGTGGGGGATGAGGCCCATGCCCAAGGGGAGGACGTCGAGGACATGGCGGTGATAGGTGCCGTGCTCAGGGCAGACAGTGAAGGCTGCCACCCTTCTTTAGAGGTGTCTATAGGGAAGGATGGAGACCTGCCTCCAACACCCCTTTGTTCATGTGGAAGCTAAACATCCTACTCCCTTGGTGCCCCAGTTTAGAGGCATTAGAGACGGCGGAAGGTGGAGGTCACTAGAGCGTGTGACATGGAGGAGGTAGGTGCCTCCACTGTGACTAGAGGAGCCTTGTGGGCTTTTGGTCCTATGGTGTCATCGGTGGTGTCCCTGCTATGACATTCCACCAGGTACACCATGCTTCTATTGTTCTTTCTTTGTCGGGGTTGTTGATGATGTTCAGCCATCTAACCCCGATGGCTTCTTGGTGCAGTGAACCCCTTCTAGGTCTTACAGTCCTAAGGCCATTGGCAAGCACTGCATGTTCTTCCACGTGGTTGGAGCCATTGCTAGGCGGTGGCATGGTCTTCGGGCTACTGGCTAGGCTACCCCCGATTGCAGCTCTATGCTCACCTCTTAAAGAGTGTTCCACTATAGTGGGAGATCGCTCCTATGCTGGCACAGAGGTGAGTAAGGCTAAGGGGAATAGGCCGATTGATGGAGGGCCTAACGTGGCCATTGGTCAAGAGGGGGTGTGGGCTCATCACCCGCCACTGGCCCTTCACCTGCGGAAGTGGCTTCCGATGGCCTGGACATGGCGGTTCTCTCTCCATGAGAAGGATCTTGAGCTCGATGAGTATTTCTTCATATGGCCGCATCCCATGAACCCTAGCGAGGCTCTATTCATGGTGGATGACACGGCCGAATGAGCCATGAGGGAGGTCACCTCTTAGAGCCATGAAGGTGTCCAGGTGACCCTATCCAAGATGAGAGACATGATCACCACGGTTACCTAGCTAGGCGTGGAGGCTCAGCGATAGATGACCGATGAGGTGGTGGCCCAAGCATAGGTAGGTTGTCTAGCCTTCTAATTTTGTTGTGCTCATTCTATGCTTGTCGTGATCATGTAATCACCCCTCTTCTCTATAGGGTCAATGAAGGCTTCAATGGAGAAGTCACTATTCTTAAGCATGGCCTATCAGGCATAGGCAGGGGGTGCTGCCGACCATGGCCGCCTGGATGTGGTGGAGGCCAAAGTGCAGCACTTATGCGGGGAGCTAGAAGCTTCCCAAAAGTTAAGGGAGGAACTGATCCACCAGGAGACACGGGCTCAGTCCTAGATCAAGGCTCTGACATCCCAGATGGCCAATCTCAAGGATGCATTGGTCATCTAGGAGACAGAACTCATCTTGGCTGGTGCTGCTCAGGACAAAGCTGAGCAAGGGCATCAGTGTCTCGAAGCTGAGTACTAGAAACTATGCTCCGCTTGTGGCGATGAGTTCCCTTCTAGTTTGCATTGTGCATTCATCTTGTTGTTGTGCCTAGTCATGAACCAGTTGTTCTCGTTAGTGTTGCATGTGAGGGCACTCTCGGATTAGGAGGAAAAGGCAGCTACGAACCAGAAGGTGCTAGAGATAGGTGACTAGTTGGTGGCACTAATCGCTTTCGGTCAGGCTCTCTATGACATCATGCTCAGCGCTGGTCAGGGAGATGCTGAACTGGCACTTCGTCTTGATGAGGCCCTCCTCCAAGTGGACCCCCTGATTTCGAAGGGAGTTCATTGCAGCATTGTTGGTATTTCTTAACGCGAATAGAAAGGTTCTGCAAGCGCACAGAATTACCTGTTGTAGCTTTCACCCAAAAGTATTCAGGGTATCATAATTTCCACAGGGAATGGGGGTAGTTCTTCTAGCTAGTTCATCCAAGGACAACACAAGGTTAAAGTTGGAAAGGGTAGAGATGGATTCCTATGGCTTTTGGGTCTATGATAAGACAAACTCTACTTCTGCTTGCTTACTTTGGGCACAGGTGAACACCTGGTATGCCAAGCATTGCTAGCCTACAGCTCTATGTCATACCCGAATGTGGGGGATTATGAAGGACGGAAAGGGCTATCACCACCTACCACCTACCCCTCAACCAGAGAGTATGAGGCAAACAAAGGTAGCCTCTAGCCTAGACACCATGTCTATGCTATCGACTACTACTCTAGTATTCGCGAAGGGATATCCATCTTTACCAGGGCCCTCTACTAGAGTATCCACCATGGGGATGGACGACGAACCCACAAATAAGTAAGAATAGAGCTTAACTATTCAAAGGACTTAATGCCACAAGAACCACAAACACTCACTTTAGCGGAAAGCTTCATTGAGGCACAAGTGTTCATCGATGTACAAGCTCAGGGAGACACCAACAAGTCTGGCTCTTCCCCGTACTCTCCCTCACATCTCTCTTGAACCAAGTCTACTAGCTAGCTAGGGCCTAAGCCCTTTGGAGTGATACTCTTGTGGTGTAGCTCTTGCCTTGAGGTGTTGCTGTGAATGAGGGGGAGAGGTCCTCCTTTTATAGGTGGAAAGTAGGGGTGTATTCCTTGGAATATTCCCTATATCCACTGCCTCTGCATTAAATTTGCCGACATCCCCCACTAGATTGACAATGGGAAGGCAATAAGAGGCGGCGTATGAAGTTTGGGCCCGAACTGAGGCCATTGGCGATGCGACGCACCCCCACTGGGGCCTTTGGGCCCCATCTTCAGTGAGTGATCTCCTTTGGACCTCTTGAGTGGGTCCACGTGTGTGCCCGATAAAGATTATGCGAATTTGATTTGGGTTTAGTCTTATGCTCCTCTCGTTTAGGGCCGTGTGTTTGCCTGTTTGTGGGCCTCTCTCTTTTGGGCTTATGTAGAATGGTTTTTGTGCTTTGTTCTCTTGCATATTTTTTTAACCCATTTATGTGTATTTCCATAAATACCCTCCTGCAAATGAATAAACACCAAAACTCAGTGGAATTCGTTAGTTATAAACCCTAATTCTAAGTTTGGAGTCCGTAATGTTTTATTTTATGTGATAGTTGGTAGTTAAAACTATGAGTTAAGGACTACCAACAACTCCCCCACACTTAGCCCTTTGCTTCGCCTTTGAGTAAAGTTAAGGACTAAGATGGGGCATCTCCTTGATATGACATCTACATACAAGTTATTCCAAACTTCACCTACACTTGTGAACTTTGAAGTGTCTACCACATTATCTTGGGTAATTGAATAATGGAACAGCATGGATTCAAATTCCCTTTCATCAAATAGTTCAAAAACTTGGGTTTTATTTGATTTTGAAAATGTAACATAGCTATGCTGCTCAAATGATTCTCTCAAATCACTCAAGTTTGTGTTTGTTTCCACACCAAAGCATATCATAGTGTTGCCTTCTTTCTTTCCTACTTCTAAAAAGCTTATATAGATCTTTGGGTAGGGAAAGATATGAAAGCATACTTACTCTGCATATTTTGTTAAGTCAAAGCTCAGATCTAAGGAGAAAGATGTCATACCCTTAGATCAAGAAGTGCAAGTGTGTGGATGAACATTTCTAAATCAATACTATACTCCTTTTGTATGAGTGATCTCTCTCTATCTTTTTATTTTGAGACATGGCTATCATTTCTTTTTTTTCTTTTTATGAGCCTGCATGTGCTCATCTTTTTTCAATACCTTGGGACCATCATGTGTCCCTATTTTTTTTATTTTTCTTCTTGGACCTTCATGTGTCCATATTTTTTTCATTTTCATACTTTTGCATAGCCCATGTCTCTTAAACCACATATTGAGAGAGATCTCTATCTTGTAAAACATGGAGTATTTAACTAACAAATATTTTTTGTCTACTCCCAATGTAGGAGCAGAGTTTTGGGTGGATGGAGGCATGTTCTAGCTTATTCCTAGTGTAGGAATAGCTTATGTATGTGGGTGTACATGTTCTTGATCTTGGGGGCATGATAACTTTCTCAATAAGGGTCAACAAGACTTGATAAAACTCAATGTAGGAATAAGTAGCATATGGAGGTTTTTAGTTCTAATCACTAAATATGGCTTTGGTAGGAATTTGTATATCATTGAGGAGCATGCTATTTGGATTTTGATTAAAAAAATAAATCCCAAGTTCTTTGTATGAGAGATCAAGGTTCATTTTTATCCTACTATATCACATATTCCAATTACTTAGATAATATGGGGTCCCTATGATGAGTTGTCCTAAAGTTCAAGAATATTAGCGAGGAATAAAGAGCATGCAAATTTCATCAAAGGATAGCATGGAGATGGAGCGTCAATTGATTTGTATTTTAAATTTGTTTAGTTTTAATTTTTATCCAAATGTAGGGAGAGAGGATGCACAAACTGAGTTTGGAACTATTGATCTATTGTGCATCATTTGTGGGGAGGTTTGAAAGCTTTGTGTGGAGCAATCTCCCCCACACTTATTCTTGTACCTATTTATTCAAACAAAAAGAAATAAAGTGAAAACAAACAAGGGCTTTGCCAGTTCGATCAATGGGTAGCCTAATGTTTATTATAATTATATTAATGCTTTTATTTAATATTATTTTTTATTACTATTATTATTATTATTAATTTTTATTTTATTTTATTTTATGTGTTCACCCAACTTTTTATCATTTAGCATAAACAAGGCTAAGGTAAAGTTTGCAAAAATAAACATAGCCTTGATTTATCTCCATTATTGATTACTTCCTTTGTTTATGAAAGTAAATACTCAAAGTTCATTAACCAAGATTAAACACTATGTCTAATTTTGATTAAAGTAGGCCATTTTAATCTAAGCACCATGCTTAATTTAAAAGGACCTAATGGATGTACTATTAACAAGTTCATAGAAACTAGAGCATATATCATAAGCAAGAGAAGCATGTATGAGTAGGATCACATTTTCATGGAGACAAACATGAGTAACAGTGTTGGTGACCATTTTATTACCTTTGCATACCTGACTATTTTTACCTAGCAGCATATGTAGATGAAGCTTTGAAGTGGCTGCAGCGATTGCTTGGTTGCACATGGTCCAACTCAGGTGATCAACAAGGCTTAAGCCACACACATAGATGGTGTGTATAGATCAAAAGCCTTGATGATAGCAAAGGTCTAAAAGAGGAGAATCCTCCTTCTCTTTCTTCTTTTATTTCTCTCTCTTTAATTTTTTTTATAATAATATTTTTTCTTCTCTCTTTTTATATGTATCATATTTTCTCTCTTTTTTCAGCAAGATAGGGCTGTCATCATTTTTCTCTTTTTAACCAAAGTGACTCTTGGTGTGGATGGAACTTGTGGTGAGATTCTCACCATCCTCCCCCACACTTGGACTTTTGTGTAAAAGTCAAGTGTGCTGAGTTAGAGTCACCTTTTTTAGCATGTTCCATCACTAAAGAACACCACTGTGTATAGTTGATGCAGCTCCTCATGTTCTCAAGCATTGTACTTCCCCCCTCCTTTATTTCTTCTAAAAAGGTTAGCAACCTAGAATACCTGAAGCTGCATACTAACTTGACAACATGTTCTTGCTTTTATTGAAAAAGAAAGTTGGGTTTTTATAATAATCTCTTTTTTATGATAATTCAGGGTATCTCCCAGGCAGTGCTTAATTTATGATCTTAAGCTTGATAGTGGAAACTTCATCTTGCAGCTATCAATGGTGGTACAGTTCCCAGCTTCACCACCAAGCTTTGGGCATTTTTGTTCTAGCTGCAAGGTTAGTACCACAATGCCACTACGGGATTTGCAATATTTATGATAAATGAATGCATCCACAACCATCCTCCTAAAAAGCTTGGAAACGAGGAGTAGAAGGAGGTTGGGATCCTCATAGGAGCTCATGGTTTTTCAGCAAAACGAACTCTAGAGATTTCAAAAGTGAGCATGAAACATGAGGGGTCTCAAATGAGAAGCTTTCATGCTCATCTGTGGAATTCATTTCCTTGGTCTCTAGAGTTGATGCTGAAGGAATGTCCATGGCATAGAAGTTTTTGTTTTCAAGAACAATGTTTGGATAGCTAGAGGGATATGGTTTCCGGCTCGAGTGAGGGTGGTAAGGGATGTTTGATTTCACTAGAAAGCCTAGGGGAAATGAATGGGGAAATGAACTTCACCTCCTGGAACGGGTCATGGTTGCGATAATGCTTCGCCATAGGAGTTTTGGGGCAAAGGATAGGAGTGGCGGAAGCAGTTTTCCCAAACTTCTCATCAAGGCTCCCATGGGAAGGTTTTACTTGAAGAAGTTTATCCAATGGGTAGCCTATGAGAAGATCGAAACTCAAGGATGGCAAAGACGTGGAAATCTATGATAACCTTGATTTCATTAATTTTGATGGGCACTGACCCTGGCAATCCCACAACACTCGAAAATTAGTCCCGAGGGACTTTTGAAGAGCTTATTGGTCGAGACTAGCGGCATTTCACCCAAAAGGGCTTTTACAATGAAATTCTAACATGGTGTTAGTCTCAACTGTGGGGTTGTGTAGCATTTTTACAACAGTTCCCCTCAACGAACAGGGCATAGTCATGGAAGGTGAAAGAATCTAAATTGCTTCAAAAAATGTTTCACTTCCATTGACCATTCCTTTGATGGATTTACCCTAGGGGGAATCTTCCTTAGAAGGAAGTGTATGCTTTTCGTACCCATGGTGTCTCAAGGTATTGCCATAATCCCTGAATTCGATAGGAACTACAAAGGATGAATTACACGTTCCTTCAATGTTCGTGGTTCGGGTGAGGGCTCATGAGTCAAACCTTGGGATGGTACATGTTCAGTTTTGACTGATGAGGACCCCTCAACACTCAACATGACTTTTGCCTAGATGGGTTTGGTTCTTATGATGGAAGAAGTGTGTCTATCTATGAATTGCTCAAGAAACTCTACTTATTCCATCATAGATTTGTCTATAAATCTACGTCCGGTAGTCATGTCTGTAACACCCTAGGTGTTTGGCTTCCACGAAATTGCATGTCATTTCATAAACATATGCATCATCTATGTCATCATGCCATTGTCACTGAAACTGTACATATGCAACATTCGCAAATTCTGTTTGTTTCATACTTGATTGCTTATGAATGATAGTAGTGCAACATGTGAATGCAACATGAATTTCTCATACCTTGAAACATGGCAACATGGTAGTAATATGACAAGTATAAAATAACAACAAAGTCATGAAACATGTGAAACATTGAATTGCAACATTTGGGTGAATTACTTGTTTTGTTGCTTCATCACATGTGATCATTTGAAATGGGTATAGCATTTGTGTAAAGTGGTTGATTATGGTCTAATACACCTTAACTACACTTAGGGTAATTGTTGGAACATTGTTCATGTGGATCAAAATGACAAAAATGCCCTCAAGTGGAGGTTTGACTTGAATTGACCCTTAGAGTGCCACTGTTTGACTAATTCAAAAGACCAACTTAGAGACTTTGCATGGCTGTGCACTCTTTACCAAAGTTGTAGCTAATTTATCAAGGAACAAAAGTTGTTTTATGATCAACTCATGAAAATGTGTGGAACAGCCTCAAACAAGGCCCACAAGTCATTATTGATGGTGGATTCAACACTGAAAAATATTTCTAAGTCCTAACTGCATTTTCAGTTTGATTGAGCCACCTTTGGCTTGATACAACTCAGAATACAGGGTGAATTAGCTGTAGATTTCTGAATCAAAGTTGTAGCCCAACCATAGCTCTACAACTTTTGTATACATTACTTTCACTAAATCATCACGGTTTAAGAGATCCATCACGGTTAAGTTCGCCTGTCAGTCGTTGTCATTGAACACTGAATCGAAATTTTCAAAAAACGGATAGGGCTCGCCGTGGCCAACCAGCACAGGAGCTGATCACCGCATGGCGAGCATGCTCGGCCAAAGTCTCCATGTCGCACGTCCGAGCTCCAGATGAAGGCCAGCGCCTACCCGACGCACTCGCCTGCTCCATTTGCACTCTTTCGTCTCCACCATGTGCAGCGCCGAGCCACCGCAGCTCCTCCAGTTCCGACCAAGCATCACCATTGCTTTGCATGCTCGGCACTGCAAAAACGCGTTGGCCATCTTGTTCCTAGCCTCGCTGTGATCTCCTCTACCACCTCCACCTTTCAATCGGTCCATTTGAGCCTTGGTAAGGGCGTAATCGCCAATTCTTCCACCGCCGCCATGGCGGGACCTCGCCGGAGTTGGCGCTCCACGCGTCCAACTGTCACCGCGACCTTCCCATCCTTTCTCTCCCTTGTGCTAGCTTCTGTGAGTGACGCTAAAGCTCGTTGGGTCACCCACTAGGGCCGTGACGCCGTCGTCTCGCCGGAGCCAGCCATGCCATGGCCGTGCGCCGCCATGACCATCGCCACCCCCATTAGCTGCGACAATAGCTTCAATAGATGGCACCATTAGATGCACATTGATGAGGTGAACACCATAGCACCGCTGGACTCGCCAGAGATGCCACCGGCGACGAGTTGCGCCACCGTCCGTTCTTCCTCCCCTGCCTGTCTCTCTGTCGCGTGGGGCCCCGTCATCAGTCGCTGAGCCAAGGCGGGAGCCAGCATGGGCCGCGCTGAGTGCTAGGCCACACTGTCGTTCGCTTGCGCATGCATGGTGGGCTGCCGTGTCCTTTGGGCTAGCCCAGCAGTAGTTCATTAGGGTTTCAAATTGTTTTGTTTTATTTCTTTTCACAGATTGGTGTATAGATTCAAAAATATGTATCTCCTAGTTGGTAGATTCAAATGATGTGGTTCTAATTTTGCTGAGTTCATGATAATGTCTAGTTTTTATTAAAAATATAATTTATGCTATGTTCTGTTATGAAAAATGGAGTTGCTAATTATCTCTTTTAATCATGAAAGAAATAGGGGTAATTATATCTTTTTTTTATGTAGCTCTAAATGGCATGAAATTTTTATGGTGTACTGCTCATATCATGAATATCTTGTAGTTAAATTTTCATATATTTTGGACACTGTATGTAGGAGATAGAAAATTCTCTTGTTTGCATGGATGGATCTTGTGTGAATTTTCATAATTTTTCTATAGATCCAGTAAGGGTAAAATTTGGTGAGTGCTGTTCTTATGCTAGAATGATGCTAGGAAAAATGAGAAATCTGTTTCTTGACACTTTTCAATAGGGTTTCCTAATTATGCTAAAAATAGACATGCCACCTGTTATTTTGGATACAGCAAGTTCTGCTTGCCCAATGGCTTTGAAATTTTGATGGTAGTCTATGTGAAGCATGAGATAGCTACTGTCATTTTTGTAGATTTTTATGAACTAGTTTGACTATATATTGCTTTAATCACCTAATTAACTAAACAAATTTAAAAAGGATATTAAATAATTTATTTAGAAGTTGGCACTATACTTTCTAGTGTTTCTCTGGTATGTGCAACAAGTTGGTTAACTTGGCTTGGTCAAATTATTCTTTTGTATCATCATTAAATAATTAAGCTAGTAACCCTGTTATTTCTGGATAGATTCTAGGTTTACTAGAATTCGATTTGGTTAACATAAGTATCATGCTATGATGTTTACAATTGTTTTGTAGAGAATTTCATAAGCTTTCTAGAATGTCCTCATGCAAGTCATTTGGAATTGTAGAACCCTGGTTGTGATTAGAATTAAGGGACTACTTGTGTGCATATGAAACTTTAAATGTTGATTTATGTATGCCTTTACTATTTCTAAGCTTAGTGGTAATGTTCCTAGGTGTTAGGCCTTTAACTAAAGATGAACATCTTTATCTTAGGTTATTCAAGTTAGGTAAGTTGATCTTGTTCTTCTAGTTAAGTTAGATGCATGTTTTAAAGTGATTTGAATAGAGCTATTCTTAATCGGTAAACGAGTGTCCAGTGATGTTTTCGTTAAACACTTACTGTGATTCATTCATCATGAGCATCATGTCATTCCTTATGCATCCATGATATTTATCTTGTGCATCGGCATGTAATAGGTGTACCGGAAGGAGTGACCCTGCTGGAATTTGAGGAACCGAGCGAGCAGCAGCAGCCGACACTAGAGGTTCAGGAGGTGCAGCCTTCAGGAGAAGTGCCTAGACGAGGTCGCCGTTGAGTGCCCGGATCACCGCGCGTGCAACTTTGTGAAAGGCAAGCCCCGGAGCATATTAAGCCTCCTAATTTCTGAAATGCAGTTAAAGTATTATTGTTACATATATATATTGTTGCATTAAGTTTAGGTGTTGGATGCAAACACTTGCTGCATTGGTTATCCAATCCTTGTCCAGATATTGTTACCCTGAATTCTATGTAGTTCAGGTTCGTGTAGTGCTTAGCCCTGCTTAAACACGATAGAAGTCAGGTGATTTCCTGTCACCTGTGAGATATATGAAGATACATATGGCACGGTTGGCTATATTTGCTATCGTGGAAAAGAACCAGTCTTAATTTGAAATGAAGACTGGACGGAGGCTTACCGGTTTGCAGTGACTCCGTCTGTGTCGCTTAAGGACTGAATCTTGGAGCCTTTCCTATTCATGTTGAATGCATGCCTCTCTCTTAGTTGGCCGGGTCTAGAGACCGACCACGAAGCTAAGTAGCTCACCTCAGGCTGGGAGTCGATAAGTATAAAGTGCACCTCAGAAGGGAGCCGTAGGCATGAGTCCAAGGGTAGGTGATTTAAAAGTCCTGATTGTCCTAGTAGAAGGGTAATCCCTGAGAGTGCTGGCACTGATCGAACCCGCGAATTTGGTTCCTGAGTTGTCCCAAAGGTGACCCACGGCTACCCTTGCAAAGTATGCCAGGGTGAGAGTTAGGAATACCCCCTAGCTGAGTTGTAATTCGATTTGAGTCACCGTCTCTCCCGGTTAGTGAGAACTTGACGGGCTTATCTCCAAAGTAGATACACTAAATAACATAATGGTTCGAAATGATGATATGATGATGACAGCCTTATTATACCTGCTATGGTTAATATTGTTTGCTCCTAATAAGTGAGTGCTCTAGTACAGGTGCTAATCTAGTGGACAGGTAAATGATGATAAGCTTGATGCTAAATTTAAATTGGTTACTATAATCATAAGCTCTTTTATGCAACTATGTCAAGCTAGCCCACCTAAAAAGCCTTGCATGATCCTTGGTGTCTTTTATTTCTAGTTTTGATGGGTAAGTCTAGCTGAGTACCTTCTCGTACTCAGGGTTTATCTCCCACCTATTGCAGATGACTAGTTCTACTTTGGTTGCTGCAAGTACTGCCATCTCCCAGCTGGGGATGAAGACTAGACCATTGGGCGTGGTCTCTACTAGTTCTCGTACCTGATAATGCTTTTGTGGGACATGACTCAGACTTGGCAATGTAATTGAAAACTATGATGTTTTGTACTAAACTATGTTGCTTCCGCACACTCAAACTTGGTTTGTAATATTCTATTTAAACTCTGATGGATGTAATCCGAATGCTTATTATGAAATGTTGTAATGGATGATGTGTTGTGTTGAATCACTATGATCTTGGTTTGTATGTCGAGAGTTGGTAGAAATCCTTCGTAATTTCTAGACTACCAGGATTATGGGAGCTTAAGTACAGGAATTTGATCGCTTCGGTGATTGTTTTTGTACTTATGTTCTTATGATTTGGTCGGTTCTGTTACAGCTGGCATCAGAGCAAGATTCAACACTAAACATGTCATTTATGTATTTAAAACAAAAGTATTTGTAAAAATCCTAAATTAAATACTAAGTATTGCCAGTGGTCATATCCCTTATGCCCAAATAAGGACTCTTAGGTGGCTTATTAAAGTACTAACTTGGGGGTTCCTGCTTGTTCTGTTTCATCATCCATACGGCATGCTATTGTATGGATGCCATCCGCTTGGGTGGTAATGTATGGATCAAAATACCTCTATGCTCTGGTAAGTGGGAGTTGTGAGAGCATGACTGTCCAACCGTCGGTCTAGGGGAGAGTAGTTGTGGTTGCTCGCATACTTACATGTTCAATCATGTATCTATGAGAGTACTTAAATGTGGGTATCTCTGACGGGTAGCTGTGAAACTAGAGTATATGCATCAAGGGATGCATGTATGAAAGTATTTAGTTTACTGCTTATTGTTTATGCATTTTGGGAAATTACTGGGCTAAAATGAAATTTTCTACAGGTACACTAACAATGTATCGTTGTAGATCGACTAGCTACCGTATATGAGAGAATGTATGTATGCCACTGTATATTTTGCTAGCCTTTAAATTTTTCTAGGTTTGTGAGGATGTATGGATTGTGCATGCATCATGTTCAAGCATACATGGCATTTCTTGCATTACTCCCTCCCTTAAAATATGATTGTCCCGACTAATTAAATTTTGTATCCCTTAAATGATTCTCCCCTTATGTTGCAACTTTTTGCTATAGATGGCGCGCACGAAACTCACTGCTCGCAAGTCTACTGGAGGCAGGGCGCCTCATCACCGGTTAGCTCCTCGTGATCCCATCCTGAGCCTACTGAGGCAAAAAGGCTGAGAGCAGAGCTGGCCCGGGTGACTGCTGAGAGGAATGTGGCTCAGCACCGTTTGGAGCAAGTAAAACAGGAATGGGATCAAGAGACCCTGGAGGTTCAGAGGTTGATAGTTGCTCACCGCAACTGCGAACGTATGTTGATTCATGTGCTGAACCAACAGAATGAAGCCTAGCACGAAGAGAATGTGTTGAGAGCGCGATAGGTGGAGCTAGAGCAGCAGTTGGCAGTTGCCGAAGAGTATAATGACCATCTCCATGAGGAGGTTCACCTGTTACATAATCAACTTCACCCTCTCCTGCCCCCTGATAATGAGAATGATAATGAAGATGAGATGGGCTCTGGTGTCATCATGGCTGAAGGTGATGATGACATTGAGGTTAATGGACCTGAGGACATTCCACCTGATGAGGAGGAAGATGAGGAGTTAGAGCCTGCTAGTGATGAAGATGGAGGAGAGATCTTCGACACTGACTCTGAGGACGATACGTAGTTTAGCTTACGACTTAGCTAATGCGCTAGAGCTAGTCTTTTGTTGATCCTCATGCATGAACGAGTAGCTTTGTAATAAGTTAATCATTGGGATGTAATATCGGACCCTATGTTATTTTGGATGAAAGTTTGAAACCACTATGGCTTGGATGTAACCTATCGAACGTATTATGCTCCACGTATGTGAGCTTTTGATGAATTTCGTCTTTGCGGTCTATAGATCTCGTTGCTGGTTAAGTTCATCGCATTTATGTGTCAATTGATGTGCTTGATGAGTTGTGTGATTGTGATGAATGATTGTGCCTCTGTTGATTATATAAATGCATTCTCTCCAATGGAATCAGTTTGGCATAATTATACAATTCATCTACAAAGGTTTCCACATCGTCAGTGCTCATTGGCTATACCTTTTGCAGATGGCTTATAACCTTCGTCGCGATCGTAGCATGGGAGATGAGGAACAATCACCTCCTCCACCGCCCACACTAGCTGAGCTAATGCAGATAGTCGTGGAAAGTCAGCGCATGCTAGCTGAGGCTATGCACCAGATGGCTAACTGTGAGGATCGGCATGTCCACCAGGGACCCAAGCCAAACCAGTACAGCAGCTTTAAGGACTTCATGGACACAAAGCCTCCTATCTTTCATGAGGTAGAAGAACCATTACAAGCTGATGAATGGTTGAGAACGATAGAGCAAAGGTTTGGATTGCTCCGTTTGACTGAAGGAATGAAGGCTTCGTATGTAGGACACCAGCTCCAAGGCCCTACAGGCATCTGGTGGACCCATCATAGGACCACCTTCCCTGCTAACATTGAGATAGTTTGGGACCAGTTCCAGGCAGCTTTCAGGGGACACTTTATCCCTCCTGGTCTCATGGCCATTAAGCATACCGAGTTTATGAAGCTAACCCAAGGCAACAAGAGTCTTAATGAATACCTCTAGGCATTCAACAACCTAGCAAGGTATGCTCCCGAGTTCAGTCGATACTGACGCCTAAGAGAATAGCTAGCTTCAAGAGGGGACTTTCCCCTAAACTGATGAAGTCTATGGGCAACTGCAAGTGTGTCACCTTCAATGAGTTTATCAGTGACACCCTGACTCAGGAAAATAATGACAAGATATATGCTGCTTCCAAGACCCATAAAAGAAACTTTGAGGCTGGTGCTTCTTAGTCTAAGGCTCCAATAGTATCCAAGACCCAGTACCGTCCACCCAATGCTAATGTCCAGTACCGCCCACCTCAGAAAAAGAATCAAGCTAAAACTGGTTTCCATAAGGGGTACACAATTTCCTTGCCAAAGAATACCTCTGGGCAGGGCAGCTCCAATGCCCCACCAGCTAACAGGCCGTGCTGGAACTGTAACCAGCTAGGTCATTGGGCAAATAAGTGTCCCTATCCTTCCAAGCAGAATGCTCAAGGAAACGTCCATTAGGGGCGTGTTCACTACACTACTATGGAGGAAATTCCTGCTGGTGAAGTGGTCACCGCTGGTAAGTTCCTTGTTAATGATCACCCTGCAGTTGTGCTCTTTGATTTGGGTGCTTCGCACTCCTTTATGAGTTCTACTTTTGCATCTAAGCATAATATGAATGTGATTACAATTGTCAAGAGTGGTTATTGTATTAGTGCTACTGGAAATAATATCCTGACTAACCAAGTAGTTAAAGATGTAAAGATTGAGATTGGGGATCGAGAGTTCCTTACAGATCTTGTAGTTCTACCGGGGTAGGAATCGATGTAATTCTAGGAATGAAGTGGATGAGCGGGAATGGAGTGTTGATTGATACCTCAACCCAGTGTGGTAATGTTGAGGGATCCTATGGATAAGAAGGGTTTTCTAGTGCAGTTACCTCGTGATATCTCTATCCACAATACAGTCAATGCCACCCTAGCCTAAAGCCATTGAGGATCTACCGATTGTCTAGTGAGTTTCCGAGATGTCTTCCCTGATGATTTTCCTAGATTACCTCTGGACCGTGATGTAGAATTCAAGATAGAACTCATTCTGGGTATGGCTCCTATTTCTTGAAGGCCCTATAGAATGCCGCCCAATGAGTTGGCTGAGCTGAAGAGTCAGTTGAATGAGCTATTGAAGAAAGGTTTGATTCGGCCTAGTTCTTCTCCTTGGGGTTGTCTGGCTATATTTGTGAAGAAGAAGGATGAATCTTTGCGCATGTGCGTGGATTATCGCCCCCTAAATGCTGTTACTATCAAGAACAAATACCCTCTTCCTCGCATCAATATTCTGTTTGATCAGCTCTCCAAAGCTAAGGTATTCTCCAAGATCGATTTGAGGTCTGGCAACCATCAGATCAAAATCTGTCCTGAAGATATACCTAAGATAGCTTTCTCTACTCGTTATGGCTTGTTCGAATACCTCGTCATGTCCTTTGGGTTGACCAATGCTTTGGCACACTTTATGTACCTGATGAATTCTGTATTCAAGCCAAAATTGGACAAGTTTGTCATCGTGTTTATTGATGATATCCTTGTATATTCTCAGAATGAAGAAGAGCATACTGAACATCTGAGAATTATTTTAGCTCGGTTACGTGACAACCAGCTTTATGCTAAGTTCAGCAAGTGCGAATTCTGGTTGAACAAGATACCTTTTCTAGGTCATGTGTTATCTGGTGATGGAATTTCGGTTGACCCTACTAAGGTGCAAGAAGTCCTAGAGTGGAAGGCGCCTACTACGGTCACAGAAGTCTGAAGTTTCCTGGGTTTGGCTGGGTACTATCATCGCTTTATCCCGGATTTCTTAAAAATCGCAAAGCCCATGACTTGACTGCTTCAAAAAGATGAGAAGTTTGTGTGGACTCTGAAGTGTGAAGAGGCTTTCCACACTTTGCGGACCTTACTAACCTCTGCTCCTGTATTGGCACAACCTGACATCGAGAAGCCTTTTGATGCCTACTGTGATGCATGTGGCACCGGTTTGGGGTGTGTTCTTATGCAGGAGGGGTGGGTCATTGCATATGCTTCGCGCCAGCTTCGAAAGCATGAAGTCAACTAACCTACCCATGACTTAGAGCTAGCCACGGTTGTTCATGCCCTAAAAATTTGGAGACATTACTTGCTGGGTAATGTGTGCAACATCTATACTGACCATAAAAGCCTCAAGTATATCTTTACTCAACCCGAGTTGAACATGCGTCAACGATGATGGTTAGAATTAATCAAAGACTACAACCTTCAAGTTCACTACCATCCTAGTAAGGCAAATGTGGTTGCTGATGCCTTAAGCAGAAAGGCCCATTGCAATTCCTTAGTTAGTGAAGACTTTCATCTAGCACACCTCCTTCATCCTGTAATACTCCACAATATCACTGTGGATTGCTCTCTTAGAAGTCGAATTATCGAACTCCAGAAGACTGATGTGGGTGTATTTCACATCAAGCGAAAGATGAAAGAGAAAGAGACCAAGCACTTTAGGGTCGATGACAAAGGAATTCTCTGGTTTAATGATAGGCTTGTGGTACCCAAAGACAAAGAACTTAGAAATCAAATTATGGCTGAAGCCCATTCTTCTAAATTGTCCATCCATCCTGGTAGCAGTAAAATGTATCAAGATCTCAAGCTGTATTATTGGTGGACCAAGATGAAGAAAGAAATCGCAGCCTACGTGGCAAGGTGTGATAACTATTGTAGAGTCAAGGCTATTCACATAAGACCCGGATTATTGCAGCCACTCTCTATTCCTGGCTGGAAGTGGGAAGAAATTAGCATGGATTTCATTGTTGGATTACCCACTACCAAAAAGGGTTGTGATTCCATCTGGGTTATCGTAGATCGTCTAACTAAATCCACTCACTTTATTCCGGTCAAGTCTACCTATCACCCTCACAATTATGCTGAGATTTATTTTCAACAAGTGGTACGTCTCCATGGTGTACCCAAATCCATTATTTCAGATAGAGGGCCACAATTCATGGCTCGCTTTTGGAGGTGCTTGCATCAAAATCTTGGCACTCATCCAATCCGCAGTTCTGCCTATCATCCGTAAACATCAGGACAGACTAAGTGTGTTAATCAAATTCTTGAAGATATGCTTAGAGCTTGTCTTATCTCTTGCAAAGGCTCTTGGGAGGACTGGTTACCTCTCGCTGAATTCTCTTATAACAACAGTTATCAAGAGAGTATTAAAATGGCTCCTTTTGAAGCTCTTTATGGCCGCAAGTGTAGAACTCCTTTGAACTGGGTGGAACCTAGAGAAAGAAGATTCTATGGTATTGATTTTGTAAAAGAAGCCAAAGAGCAAGTCCAAACTATACAGAAGAATATGACTACCGCTCAGGCTAGATAAAAGAGCTATGCTGATAAGAGAAGAAAACCTATTGAGTTTGAAGTAGGTGATCATGTTTATCTGAAGGTATCCCCTATGAAAGGAGTAAAACATTTTGGAATTAAAAGGAAGCTTGAGCCTCGATATGTTGGACCTTACCGCATTATCGAGAAAAGTGGAAGAGTAGCCTATAAACTCGATCTACCACATGAAATGGGAGCTATATTCCCAGTATTCCATGTGTTCCCAGCTGAAGAAGTGTCTTCGTATTCTCGAGGAAAGAATAGCAACAAGGAAAATCAACTTGAAATCTTATCTTTCTTATGAGGAGAAGCCCATGCAAGTTCTGGATACTCAAGAAAGAGTGACTTGTAGGCGAGTAGTTAAGTTATACAAGGTAGTTTGGAGTAATCATAGTGATTGGGATGCAACATGGGAGCGGAAAGATTATTTAAAGGAAAATCATCCAACTTTCTATACTAAATGGTACGCTTTCCAAATCTCGGGATGAGATTTTTCTAAGGGGGAGGGCTGTAACACCCTAGGTGTTTGGCTTCCATGAAATTGCATGTCATTTCATAAACATATGCATCATCTATGTCATCATGCCATTGTCACTGAAACATACATATGCAACATTCGCAAATTCTGTTTGTTTCATACTTGATTGCTTATGAATGATAGTAGTGCAACATGTGAATGCAACATGAATTTCTCATACCTTGAAACATGGCAACATGGTAGTAATATGACAAGTATAAAATAACAACAAAGTCATGAAACATGTGAAACATTGAATTGCAACATTTGGGTGAATTGCTTGTTTTGTTGCTTCATCACATGTGATCATTTGAAATGGGTATAGCATTTGTGTAAAGTGGTTGATTATGGTCTAATACACCTTAACTACACTTAGGGTAATTGTTGGAACATTGTTCATGTGGATCAAAATGACAAAAATGCCCTCAAGTGGAGGTTTGACTTGAATTGACCCTTAGAGTGCCACTGTTTGACTGATTCAAAAGACCAATTTAGAGACTTTGCATGGCTATGCACTCTTTACCAAAGTTGTAGCTAATTTATCAAGGAACAAAAGTTGTTTTATGATCAACTCATGAAAATGTGTGGAACAGCCTCAAACATGGCCCATAAGTCATTATTGATGGTGGATTCAACACTGAAAAATATTTCTAAGTCCTAACTGCATTTTTAGTTTGATTGAGCCACCTTTGGCTTGATACAACTCAGAATACAGGGTGAATTAGTTGTAGATTTCTGAATCAAAGTTGTAGCCCTACCATAGCTCTACAACTTTTGTATACATTACTTTCACTAAATTATCATGGTTTAAGAGATCCATCATGGTTAAGTTCGCCTGTCAGTCATTGTCATTGAACACTGAATCGAAATTTTAGAAAACGGACAGGGCTCGCTGTAACAACCCAAAAATCCACACACTGAAAATACCAACTACAATTTTTTTCTTAAAAACTTCCATGTGATGATGCGTGTCATGTATAGTAACCCAACCTAAGAAATGCATTAGGTCTAACCCCAACCCAAGTTAACACATAAGCATGGCATGTCATTAGTTAATTGCGTTTATTTAAATTCTAACAAATAAGTGTTGCGTACATTGAATGTGATTTGGATTTCCATTTGAGTTATGATATGCTTAACAACTCCAATAAATTAGGTGCACCAATTTGGAATTCAAATTTTAGAACCAAATTCGAATTCAAACAAAAGAGATGAAATGATAAACAAAATAGAAAAAGATGAGAAAGGATGTAGGCCTCGTAAACCGCCTCGGCCTGCTCGGCCCGTGCTAGCCAGCCAGCCCAACCAGCCTGCCAATCCTTTTTCCGTCTTCCCAGCGCATGTACGCGGCCCACGAGCCAGCCCAGCGCGTCGCCCACGCCCGTGCACCCATCTGCCTCACTCACAGCCACTGCCCACTGGACCTCGCATGTCAGCCGCACCCCCGTCTACAGTGTCATCTTCCTCACCCATGCCTCAACCGCCTACGCAACTGGTGCCCGATAGCTGTGGCAGGGGCGGGCCAGGCAGTCACGCCCGGGGCATGACCCTATCCCCCTTGCGCCGCGCCCACGCAACCCCACACCACCGTCTGATGCGATGCATCCTCCTCCACCGCACGATGCCATCCGCCCTAGGAGGCATGGCGCTCGGCTATAAAGCCAGCCCACACGCCACTCACGCCCGGCGCCCTAGCTTCTCCCTTAGCTTCCGCCGCCGCTTGGTGGCCCAGCAGCCACACCACATCGAGAGTAGAGGGCCGAGAAGGAGATCGTGAGAGGAGGATCGGAGCCCCCGCACGCTGCCGAAGTCGTCGAAGCCGAAGGCAACACCATCGTCATCATCATGATCACGGGTCGGCACTACACGGCACCACTTCTGGAGCTACACGACCGCAACTCAACACTACACCGCCATCCTTTCTTCCACAGCACCCACGGTGAGCCCTAGTTCATTCCCTGCTCGCCACTGGACCTTGCTACTCCGGCCATGGCGCTCCATACCATGAGCGCATAGGCCAAGGCCATCCCTGGCCTCTAGGCACACCAGCACAGCACACTCACGTTGACCGTGACCATCCCCGAGCCCTTAGACGTTGTAGGCCTCCCCAGGTTCCCCGGACACCGTAGCCGAGCACGCATGTCGCGCTTGCAACGCGGCCGCCATGATGCAGCCACCACCATACCATAGGTCCGAGCACCAGACCACCTCTGAGCACTCGACCCCCGGTCTAAACATCAGACCACTGGTCCGAGCACCCGACCACCGGTCCGAGCACTAGACCACCAATCCGAGCACCCAACCACTAGTCCGAGCACCCGACCACCAGTCCGAGCACCCGACCACTGGTCCGAGCATCGACCGCCATGGCCAGTACCACCAGGAGCGCCTGGCACCTCCTTGACTCGCCCATTCCATTCGCTGAAGCCATGGGTAACTCACGTGCACGCCGTGACCACCCCGTAAGAGCCTGTAGTGACCCACGTGCCTCGCCGTCGTCACCATGTCACTGTGGCCACCGAGAAGACCCTACTGGCCACCTAGAAACTAAAAGTCCTGCCCTGAGCTTTGGATGCCCTCACCGCATCCACACGGATCCGTAGGAGCCTACACACCCCACTGTGACGCCCTCCGAGGCCATAGCCACCACACCGACGCCACCGACATGATCAGAAGGCCGTCTACCATGGCCAAAGCCACCAGAGGCCCTGGAGGACCCCTCGACCTACCCAACATGCCCGCTGGAGCAGTGTGACGCCCATGCACACCACTGAGCCGGCCAATGCCGCTACACCCGTGCCATTCCCACACGCCGGTTGTGCTCGAGCCGCCGTTCGCCATGACTAGAGACTTAGGATGCACCATCCATCGCCCTGACTCCACCATTGCAGTCGCCATGGCATAGGGAGGCTTTTCCCCACCTCTATTGGATGCCTGAGCCGTTGTGGGAGCTTGCCGGTGAGCACGTCACCGGTAGGAGTGCGCCATGGAAGAAACAGAGGAGAAGGGGCAAGGTGAGCAGCGTAGCCGGGGTGCACATGAGCCGAGCCAAGGAGAAATGACAATGGGCTCGGTCCACCATGAACCCTACCCTAGGACCATGGACTAGGAGCGCTGGTCCACCGTGAGCCACACGGTGTGAGCTGTGCTGCGGATGAAGCCCAATAAAAGCCCATGGTCGTGACGTGGCTACGCCACAGCACGCCATGTGTTCGGCTCGGCCCGACCCACACCGGCCCGACCCGAGCCCACCAAAGCCCGTTTGAGACCCAGCACTGTATTGACCGTTGACCTGGCCCCATATATCAGTAGTACAGACATGCTGGACCCACACGTCAGATGCTGACGTCATGATGACGTCATGAGGGACCAACATGTCTACTGACCCAAGAGCCCCTGGACCCACCTGTCAGCTCGGAACCGAGAGAATGACATCATGCTGACATCAGCATGCCACGTTGACCAGTGACACCATATATGCTTGCTTGAAAGCCTTTACCTTGATGCAACCATACCCCTGCATACCCTGCTATTAGGCTAAACACACGCTTACTGCTATATATTTCATTACTTATACTTCTACTATGCTTATACTACGTGCGTGGTGGAAACTAGTGTTACCTGGACTATGGGGAGAGTGCTACGTGTGTGACTTGGGTGTGTGGAGGGTGAGGGTTGTGTCAACCAAGTTGGAGTATACGACGAGCCTAGGGCAATGTCTTGCGATGGGGTGCTACCTAGGCACCCCTAGGAATGGATACCTGTGGTGGGTAAAATGGTATATGAGGTGGACCTGGGTGTGAACCTGTGATGGGTGGAGCCCGAGATGGAGGTGCTTGTGGTGGCACAAGTAAATGGAAACCCTGATGGAGACATTCTGGCTTGGTCACCCCTAAGGACTTACTAGTACTCAGATTCATCGGGAAGCCTTACGTACCACTTGCCCTATATGGTGCGAGACAGCTGGACTACTTGGTAGGATATTGCCACTACTGCTAGGTTGATAGCGGATAGTGTAAGGAGGTACGGGGCGTGGAGGATTTCCCCCACACCCTTCTGAGACTTCATGGAGACCTTGTGGACCCGGCTCATAACTCACAGTTTCAGCCACCCCAGACTTGACTTGGGGTGAACCAGGGCTGAATGGTAGAGTGGCATTATCCTAGGCTAGCAAGCAACCGGAATCAGCCTAGTTGACGATGGTCAGCGAGGAAGGCGGATCTTGTGGTTATGTAAAACCTCTACAGAGTGTATGGTTGATCGATCGATACATGTGCCGACTCGTCGGCTATGGACCTTTCCTGGGTTTTGCTTAAACTAGATAATGAGATGAGTCCTTCTCTTCTTCCCCTGTGAGAGAGTGTCGGTCATAGCCAAGGGCTACGGGCCTTGAGATAGTGTCGAGAGGGAGTTGGCCTGTCGACTGAGCGAGGGTATGATATGGTGATGGTATGGTGATGGTATGGTGATGGTATGGAGATGGTGGTATGTCAATCCCAAGATCGAAACCTAGCTCGGAAAAGGGAATGGAGTGGAATGTGTGTGGGAATGGTGTTAAAACTTGACAAACTATTATTTACTTGATATACTACTGCATAGGAAACCCCAGCCTTATAGGTTCATTTTGCTTATATCCAACTTGCATCCAATTTCCACAAAGCAATGCTCATAGGGATGGGAGTGGCCAGTACAAATCGTACTGATAAATTTTGGCACACAGGTTCTGCTGAGGAGTATAGCTCCGAGGAGTTTGACGGATGAGGGGTTCATGCCTATGCTCGAGTTTGGCGATCTTATCTTCAAGCTGTTCTGAATGAATGCTACTTTTGATTCCGCCAATGTGGTGATGTAATAAATTATGTAATTCTGCACTATTTGTACTCTGATATTATCGTTGTATGGATGTGATATTCGACTAGAATTTGGGTAATATGATCTACAACGATCGTATTACACTTTGACACTGTGGATTTCCCTTCATGGAAATTGGGGTCATTTCACTCGCCATGGCCGACTGGCGTAGGAGCTAATCGCCATGTGGTGCGCATGCTCGGCCAAAGTCTCCACATCACGTGTCTGAGCTCCAGATGAAGGCCAGCGCCTGCCCGACGCACTCGCCTGCTCCATTTGCACTCTTTCGTCTCCACCGCGCGCAGCGTCGAGCCACCGCAGCTCCTCCAGTTCTCACCAAGCATCGCCGTTGCTTTGCACGCTCGGCACTACAAAAACGCATCAGCCATCTTGCTCCTAGCCTCGCCATGATCTCCTCTACCACCTCCACCTTTCAATCGGTCCATTTGAGCCTTGGTCAGGGCGTAATCGCCAATTCTTCCACCGCCGCCATGGCGGGACCTCGCCGGAGTTGGCGCTCCACACGGCCAACTGTCACCGCGACCTTCCCATCCTTTCTCTCCCTTGTGCTAGCTTCTGTGAGTGATGCTGAAGCTCGTTGGGTCACCCACTAGGGCCGTGACACCGTCGTCTCGCCGGAGCCGGCCATGCCGTGGTCGTGCGCCGCCATGACCGTCGCCACCCCCTTTAGCTATGACAATAGATTCAATAGATGGAACCATTAGATGCACATTGATGAGGCAAACACCATAGCACTGCTAGACTCGCCGGAGATGCCACCGGCGACGAGTTGCACCGCCGTCTGTTCTTCCTCCCCTGCCTGTCTCTCTATCGCGTGGGGTCCCCGTCGTTAGTCGCTGAGCCAAGGCGGGAGCCAGCGTGGGCCGCGCCGAGTGCTAGGCTATGCTGTCATTTGCTTGCGCATGCGTGGTGGGCCGTCGTGTCCTTTGGGCCGGCCCAGCAGTAGTTCATTAGGGTTTCAAATTATTTTGTTTTATTTCTTTTCACAGATTGGTGTATAGATTCAAAAATATGTATCTCCTAGTTGGTAGATTCAAATGATGTGGTTCCAATTTTGCTGAGTTCATGATAATATCTAATTTTTATTAAAAATATAATTTATGCTATGTTCTGTTATGAAAAATGGAGTTGCTAATTATCTCTTTTAATCATGAAAGAAATAGAGGTAATTATATCTTTTTTTATGTAGCTCCAAATGGCATGAAATTTTTATGGTGTACTGCTCATATCATGAATAGCTTGTAGTTAAATTTTCATATATTTTGGACACTATATGTAGGAGATAGAAAATTCTCTTGTTTGCATGGATGGATCTTGTGTGAATTTTCATAATTTTTCTATAGATCCAGTAAGGGTAAAATTTGGTGAGTGTTGTTCTTATGCTAGAATGATGCTAGGAAAAATGAGAAATCTGTTGCTTGACACTTTTCAATAGGGTTTCCTAATTATGCTAAAAATAGACATGCCACCTATTATTTTGGATACAACAAATTCTGCTTGCCCAATGGCTTTGAAATTTTGATGGTAGTCTATGTGAAGCATGAGATAGCTACTATAATTTTTGTAGATTTTTATGAATAGTTTGACTATATATTGCTTTAATCACCTAATTAACTAAATAAATTTAAAAAGGATATTAAATAATTTATTTAGATGTTGGCACTATACTTTGTAGTATTTCTCTGGTATGTGCAACAAGTTGGTTAACTTGGCTTGGTCAAATTATGCTTTTGCATCATCATTAAATAATTAAGCTAGTAACCCTGTTATTTTTGGATAGATTCTAGGTTTACTAGAATTTGATTTGGTTAACGTAAGTATCATGCTGTGATGTTTACAACTATTTTGTAGAGAATTTCATAAGCTTTCCAGAATGTCCTCATGCAAGTCATTTGGAATTGTAGAACCCTTGGTTGTGATTGAATTAAGGGACTACTTGTGTGCATATGAAACTTTAAATGTTGATTTATGTATGCCTTTACTATTTCTAAGCTTGTGGTAATGTTCCTAGGTGTTAGGCCTTTAACTGAAGATGAACATCTTTATCTTAGGTTATTCAAGTTAGGTAAGTTGATCTTGTTCTTCCAGTTAAGTTAGATACATGTTTTAAAGTGATTTGAATAGAGCTATTCTTAATCGGTAAACGAGTGTCCAGTGATGTTTTCGTTAAACACTTACTGTGATTCATTCATCATGAGCATCATGTCATTCCTTATGCATCCATGATATTTATCTTGTGCATCGGCATGTAATAGGTGTACCGGAAGGAGTGACCCTGCTGGAATTCGAGGAACCGAGCGAGCAGCAGCAGCCGACACTAAAGGTTCAGGAGGTGCAGCCTTCAGGAGAAGTGCCAGATAAGGTCGCCGTTGAGTGCCCGGATCACCGCCCATGCAACTTTGTGAAAGGCAAGCCCCGGAGTATATTAAGCCTCCTAATTTCCAAAATGCAGTTAAAGTATTATTGTTACATATATATTGTTGCATTAAGTTTAGGTGTTGGATGCAAACACTTGCTGCATTAGTTATCCAATCCTTGTCCGGATATTGTTACCCTAAATTCTATGTAGTTCAGGTTCATGTAGTGCTTAGCCCTACTTAAACACGGTAGAAGTCAGGTGATTTCCTGTCACCTGTGAGATATAGGAAGATACATATGGCATGGTTGGCTATATTTGCTATCGTGGAAAAGAACCAGTCTTAATTTGAAATGAAGACCAGATGGAGGCTTGCCGGTTTGCAGTGACTCTGTCTGTGTCGCTTAAGGACTGAATCTTGGAGCCTTTCCTGTTCATGTTGAACGCATGCCTCTCTCTTTGTTGGCCGGGTCTGGAGACCGACCATGAAGCCGAGTAGCTCACCTCAGGCTGGGAGTCGATAAGTATAAAGTGCGCCTCGGAAGGGAGCCGTAGGCGTGAGTCCAAGGGCAAGTGATTTAAAAGTCCTAATCATCCTAGCAGAAGGGTAATCCCTAAGAGTGCTAGCACTGATCGAACCCATGAATTTGGTTCCTGAGTTGTCCCAAAGGTGACCCATGGCTACCCTTGCAAAGTATGCCAGGGTGAGAGTTAGGAATACCCCCTCAGCTGAGTTGTAATTCGATTCGAGTCGCCGTCTCTCCCAGTTAGTGAGAACTTGACGGGCTTATCTCCAAAGTAGATACACTAAATAACATAATGGTTCGGAAATGATGATATGATAATGATAGCCTTATTATACCTGCTATGGTTAATATTGTTTGCTCCTAATAAGTGAGTGCTCTAGTACAGGTGCTAATCTAGTGGATAGGTAAATGATGATAAGCTTGATGCTAAGTTTAAATTGGTTACTATAATCATAAGCTCTTTTATGCAACTGTGTCAAGCTAGCCCACCTGAAAAGCCTTGCATGATCCTTGGTGTCTTTTATTTCTAGTTTTGATGGGTAAGTCTAGCTGAGTACCTTCTCGTACTCAGGGTTTATCTCCCACCTATTGCAGATGACCAGTTCTACTTTGGTTGCTGCAAGTACTGCCTTCTCCCAGCTGGGGATGAAGACTAGACCGTTGGGCGTGGTCTCTACTAGTTCTCGTACCTGATAATGCTTTTGTGGGACATGACTCAGACTTGGCAATGTAATTGAAAACTATGATGTTTTGTACTAAACTATGTTGCTTCCGCACACTCAAACTTGGTTTGTAATATTCTATTTAAACTCTGATGGATGTAATCCGAATGCTTATTATGAAATGTTGTAATGGATGATGTGTTGTGTTGAATCACTATGATCTTGGTTTGTATGTCGAGAGTTGGTAGAAATCCTTCGTGATTTCTAGACTACCGGGATTATGGGAGCTTAAGTATAGGAATTTGATCGCTTCGGTGATTGTTTTTGTACTTATGTTCTTATGATTTGGTTAGTTCTGTTACAATGTCTAGGCATAGGTCAACTTCCATGTCAATACCCAAACAAAAGAGTCACAGCAATATGCTATCGAGTAAAGAAAAGTCTAGGCCAGCGTGTATTAACACTGAAAACCTAGCCCAGGCTATACCTATCGACTCCTCACATAGCTCAAAGTCGAGGATTGTCCTTGGTAGAGAGCCCATATGGGACATGGGAAAAAATGCAAGACAAAACTTGTCTTTAAGTTCACCCTAGTCCCCATTCGTACTTCTACGGCAAATGCATACAATTACTTCGCCTTCCCCGTGAGAAAGAAGGGAAACAATTTCCACCTTAGAATTTCTTGTGTCATGCCCGAGATGCTCAAGCACGAACACATTTCCTCGAAGTCTCGTAGGTGATGGCAGGGGTTTTCATTTTTGTGCCCTGAGAAGGGTAGTGCCTGAACCATGGCTATTAACCTAGGGTGGAGTTCATATCCAGATGAAAAGGTTGGTTCTAAAATCGGTGATGGCTCAAGGAACTCCCCCTTTGAAGGGTCATGTTTGCAACAGATGTTAGCATCATGATGAAAAGGATAAAAGAAATATTTTTTGTTTTTATAAAAAGAAAAAATAAAGGATACAGATACGAGGACGAACTAGGTTCGAAGAAAATAGCAACCGTTGTGTCGGCAATGGTTCTAGAAAGCTTGTTGGTATTTCTTAACACAAACAGAAAGGTTCCGCAAGTGCATGGAATTACCATTGTAGCTTTCACCCAGAAGTATTTGGGGTATCATAATTTCCATAGGGAACCGAGGTACTTCTTCTAGCTAGTTCGTCTAAGGACAACACAAGGGTAAAGTTGGAAAGGGTAGGGATGAATTCCTATGGCTTTTGGGTCTATGATAAGATAAACTCTACTTCTACTTGCTTACTTCGGGCACTGGTGAACACCTGGTCTACCAAGCATTGCTAGCCTACAGCTCTATGCCATACCCGAACATGGAGGATTACGAAGGACGGACTAGGGCTATCACCACCTACCGGCTACCCCTCAATGGAGAGTACGAGGCAAACAAAGGTAGCCTATAGACTAGACACCACATCTACGCTATCGACTACTACTCTAGCATTCACTGAAGAGTTATCCATCTTTATCAAGGCCCACTACTAGAGTATCCTCCATGGGGATGGACGATGAACCCACAAACAAGTAAGAATAGAGCATAACTATTCAAAGGACTTAATGCCACAAGAACCACGAACACTCACTTTAGCGGAAAGCTCCATTGAGGCACAAGTGTTCATCAAGGTACAAGCTCGAGGAGACACCGACAAGTCTGGCTCTTCCCCAGTACTCTCCCTCACATCTCTCCTGAACCAAGTCTACTAGCTAGCTAGGGCCTAAGCCCTTTGGAGTGATACTCTTGTGGTGTAGCTCTTGCCATGAGGTGTTGCTATGAATGAGGGTGAGAGGTCCTCCTTTTATAGGTGGAGAGGAGGGGTGTATTCCTTGGAATATTCCCTGGATCCCCTCATATGGAAGGAATTCCATGGAATTCGTTAGTTATAAACCCAAATTCTAAGTTCGGTGGCCGTATTGGTTTATTTTATGTGATACTTGGTGGTTAAAAGTGTGACTTAAGGACCACCAATAGGCATACACGCTGCCTTGACGTTAGTCAGCTCGTACTATGGTGGCATCGATTTTGATGCCATTGGGCGAGGTTATGAGTTGTGGAAGTTTGATAGCGACATCCTCATCATAGGCAGTGTCGCCGCTCGTGGTGCGGAAGTCCTTGTGAGCAAGGTGTCAGCCGCCTGCATCCGCCGCCAGTACCAGACTTCTGATGCATGAGGGTTTTAGGTTAAATGTTTTATGCTATATGGATGACCTTACTAGTGATGAACATGTTTGTGCTCTGTGTATATATGATGTGTGATCAGTGCATTCGTTTGTCATTTTGCCATTTTTAAGTTTTCTTCTCGTTTGAGTTTGGAATGTGCTTCATTTCCCTAAGTCTTGAGTGCACAGGTGCACATTTAAGCCTAGGGGCTAGCTTGTGGGGCTTTAAACAATGTGCAGCCTGACGATGCGGTAAGACATCAGGAAGCAGGTCGCAGATCCACTACGATGTGAGAAGAGAATGAGCAGACTATGAGAGTTCCATTTCCTTTTGCCCCTTTTGTCCTAGGCAAAGCAGCGCTCTGTTTCCCTTCCGACTCATGCACAGATGCCTAGCCTTGCCCTAGAGTTGTTCTGTGAGGCTTGGTCAGAGTGACCTTTTGGTACGAACGAGGATTCGAGAAACGGATCATTGATTCACGGTGACATAGGGTGCGAATAGGAAACATTTGTAATGGGTCACTGGGACATTGAACAAATAGTGCTACACTTTTGGAACTCATATGTGTATGCCTATATGTGTAACCTCCATGAGTGAGTCATGTATGGCTGATGGCGCAAGTCAGGATTGGGTCACTCGGGAGGTAAATGTCACTATAATTTACTATATGGGTGTCATGTTCTTTGGTCTACTCTACAAGTTGGCTCTAGGTTTCTATGGGTGAGCTTTCATGTGTATGTGAATGTGCTTAGGTAGAGAGGCTAGGCATAGAGTAGACATAACTGATCGGTATACCGAAAGCCATCGAGGATCTTAGTCGTCGTTGCTCGGGCCATGGTGAGCCCCTAAGCGCATGCTCGTGGTGGAGTTGTTATGGTCTCTAGGCCGTAGGCTAGTGAGGGTGCTTCTCTATCACTTGCAGCGGTCATAGCCGGCGTGGGTCAACCTCTTGGGTGGCCGTGAGTCGATCCCTGCTGGCTCGGCATCCTCGGCAGGCTCGTGAGCCTATTGGTATTTTTAAACGCACATAGATAAATCTGCAAGCGCACGAATACCATTATAGCTTTGACCCTAGGAGTATTCCAGAGTATCGTATTTATCCATAGGGAAACAATGGTTAAAGAAGTTGATAGTTCACTATCATGTATCTACTAACTAGTATACTAACTAAACTAAAGTGGGGATAAGTGTTGTTTATGATAAGAGTTATGAATAATAACATACATAAGAGAATTCCATAAATGAGCAGTCTCGCTAAGTTGAGAGGACAATGGTTAAGTTCAAGGTTCCTAAATACTTCTGTATTACTTTGGTTCAATAGGGTACAACTAACTCATGGGTAAATATAGCGATCACACACAATAGCACTTTGGGAACATCGAAACACTAGCCACAGAGAGGGATGAGAACAGGATTAGGAGGCTCCGACTATGGTCCTACAAACACCAACCCAAACATGGTGGACTATGTCGGCCATCAGGGCTGTCATGACCTATGGCTACCACAACTATCCACGGGGTTGGGTGCAATCTCAGGTAACTCTTAGTCTAGACACCGCATCTACACTATTAATTACTACTCTAATCACATATAATAACTAGAGCACTTGATATGAGCGAAGATCCCATGCTAAGATATGATAACTATACTAACCATACACATGAAAAGCATAAAAGTGAATAGAGAAGATAACTACATTAAAGCATAAGTCTTGCAAAGGTAAGATACAAAAATATACCTGACCTCCGAAGATTTCTCTAGCACCTGAGCATGGCACAACTCTACCTAACTCTCAACTAGAGCTATTCTACATCTACATCTTGAGAGCTGGCTCTGATCCTGATGAGGAGGATATGAATTAGGGTTTTAGGATGGCCTCTAGGGACGGCGGTAGGGGCCACTGTATATAGGCTGAGGTGGAGTAGGGGGCAAGGAATCGAGGTCGAAGTAGGGGGCAAGGAATCACCACATCATCGATCCGTGTCAACTCCCTCGACCACCGTTGGATAAACCAACCTAAAACTGCCTGAAAATCAATGGTGTATGTTGTAGGAAGCAGTACGATGCGGCGGAGGGCGAGTAGGCTCCATGACAGATCGACCGGCCCACTTTCATGGCCGTTTGGCCCAAGCTTCGGCATGGTGTCTTCTAGAACCTTCTAGAGTTGTCTTTCGTAGTTTTTGTGGGTTGAATCACTTGTTGTCGTCGGTTTGCTTGTTTGGAGTGTATGATAGTGGTCCCTAAGAGCTGTTTTCTAGATAAATTCTCCTACATACAAATATTTACCAAAGCTTGTGGAATTCATTATTTTAAACCCCTATACCTATGTTTGGTGATGGAATTAAATATAAATGCAGGTTATGTTGATGGTTCATAATTGATGTTAGTGACCGTCAACAAGCTCCCCCAAGCTTAACCTTTGCCAGTCCCTGAGCAAAGCTAAACTCAGTAATGGATCAGGAGTTGCTACAATGTTTCCATGCCTCAAAAGTACACAAGCGTTCAATAAAGAATTCTCATCCAGATTAGAATAAACTGATTTGACTTTCAAACTTACCCATATTACCTTCAACCATGGGGCTTCTTAGCCTTCACTTGGGTCTTGAGCAATTGAAAGACAGAACAATCAAGTCAAGCACTATGTCTCAAGTTCTTTGTTCAACCATTGTTTTAGAGTTTTTATAAGTTTTCAAAATAAAACTTAGAGATTCCATTGTATGATACTCTCAAGTCTCTCAATATATGTGTTATTTGTGGATCCTTACCAAGGCAATAAAGATGTTATGCCTTTTTCTCTTCCACCACTAAGGCTTATGTGGAGTTTATAGGTAGGGAGAAAGCTAGAGTATACTTGCAATGCATATATTGTAAAGTCAAACAATGGATCCAGAGAGAGTTGAGTCATACAATCAAATCAAGATGTGTATATGTGTGGATATATGTGGTGGATATATATGGTGGCTAACCTATAATTCTACTTTGCTCCTTAAAACATATCTCTTTTGAAACTTAGAAACATTTGCTAGAGAACAGGGGCTATCTTATTCATCTCTCTTTCTTTTTTTCAGACGAGCATCTGAGTACCCATTGTTTTAAATATCTCAGGACACTTCTATGTCTATTTTTTTCTACTTCTTTTTTTCCTTTTTTATGAATAATTTCTGCATAGCCCCATGTCTCTTTTCTGCAACAAAACTTTTGAGAGATAGCAACAAGAACTTGGAGCATTTATTTGGTCGAGGGAAAACCTATCAAGTATGTTTTTGTGTTCACTCCCAGTGTAGGGGTAAAATATTTTTGGGTGGATCTAGATGGAAGGCATGTTTCTACGCCTACCCCTAGTGTAGGAGTAGTGCATATGTAGGTGGTGTGTACATGATCTTGATTTTAAGAGCATGATAAATCTCTCATAAGGGTCAACAAAGCCTGACAAAACTCAATGCAAAAGTAAGCAGCATATATGTGGAAGTTTTACTAGCCTAAATAACATGTATGGCTCTGCTGGGAATTCAAGCTTTGTCATACAAGAACTCATCATGTAGCATTTTTGTGTTTTTAAAAGATAAATCTCCAGAACTTTGGTGTCACTCAAAACAAGATAAACAGCAGCTCAAACATTCTCATATCATATCTATCACTTAACTAGACTTAGATCAAGCATATGCTACCCACGAGTTTCAAGTTTAGAGTAAATCCTTATATCAAAACAATCTTATAAAAACTCAGGAGAATTCAAGGCTGAAAACTAGGTACTTGAAAGGAATTACAACAGAGAAACTATTCATTATTTCCATTTTAAGAGATTATCTTCAGAGTTCCTTTTTATTTATTTAGCTCTTAAAAGAAATTAAAGCAAACTAGACACACTCCTTTTATTTTGTTTTCATTTTTATTTCACGCATTATAACTATATATATTTCTATAAAGATAACTTTTTATTTTGTTTTAGTTATTCATCTTTCTTTTAGATATATAAAGTGAACTAAGAATAGTAAAAATAATAAGGGAAAAGAGATACTTAGCTGGATACACGGGGGATGCTCCTCCCCCAAGCTAGTTGTTGACGTGGTTGCTCAACGAGGTGGCCGAATGTGGAGGTGCTGGAACAGAGCATCCAATTTTGATTTTGCTATTGTTGTTGTTGGTGGAGGCTGGCAATCTCTTGTCCCATGCTTACCTGCCATTATGTGTGATTGTGTAACATACCTTGTATGGCAGCATTTGTCTCTTCAATAGTTGCAAGTCTATTGTTGAAGCAGTGGAAGGCCTCCTAGAGAGTCATAATACCCTCATCCAGAGAAAGACATGCATCCTCCCTGATGCCCACTTTAGGTTGCTTCATGATCTTGCCCTTGGTAGCTATGGAAGTGCATTGTACCTCAGTTTGCTCTTGAAAATGAGGATTCTTGAGGTGGCGCCTCCAGTAGTGGTGCTTCCAATGGTGATGCCACCTTCTTTTGTCAAACCCGTCTTGGTTTTAAATTTGATTTTAGTCTGACAAGTTCATCTTTCTTGACTTGTTCTCCCTCCTTGTTTAGGCATTAGTAGTAGAAGCTTCATCATTGGAGCATGATGACATCATGTGACAAAGGTAGATGATTGTGGTGATCCTTTCTTCCTATTTTGAAGCTTTCCTTGCTTGAGCTGTTCATGAGCATGTTGTCTCCTATATCGCACTCCTTCTTTCTCATTCTTTTATGATGCCATATTTTTCTTCTTTCTTTTGTGAATCTTGGCATTTTGTTTGGACCTTCTGCTCCATTCATTGTTTCATTCCTGCAAAAGATTAGTGGACAACCAATACTTGAAGGAATATATAGATAATTTGAAGCAAGGATAGTGTTGTCATAGAGCTAAAGGTCATCTTCTATGCTACAGCAGAATTGGTTTTAACATTTTAATTAGCATACCATCTTTATCCCATATTTTAAATAATATGCCTCAATTGTTGCAAAAACTTCTTCTCGCAAGGATTGATTTTTATTTATATCTTAAGTTTGATTTTCATATATGAAATTTGTAAACATATTCAAACTTGTAGAAACAAAGCAATATTGAGCAGAGGGATTGCAAACCAGCGTGTCAGAGCAATGGGAGCCTGGGAGGAAGAAGAGCAGGGTTGTATCTACTATAGAAAAGTTAGCCTTCCTCCCCATCACTTGGACCTTTACAGTCACTCAACACTGTCGGCAAAAACTCATGGTTTTAGGTCCATTGAGTAGGACCTCTCCCTTGCTTTTAGCTTTTCTTTGCACCATCTGATCCTAGACATGAGGTTGCATGCTCTTCTTCCATCAGCCCTTCTTGATTTTTGTTGATTCTTGGTTGACGAGTTGGGGTTCATTAGAGATGCAAACTCAAGTTCCTCCTTGATTGTCTAACTGGCATGGTGGAGAGTTGTTCTTCTTTGTTTGTTGGCGATACGCGAGCCGCCTTGATAGTCAAAGAAGGAACCTCATTGGTACTGCATGAAAGCTTTATCTCCAATGAGTAAGGGATGTCGTCTCGCGTCCATGGTCATTTGTGGCCTTACTGAGACATAGTCAACAGACCTCATTGATTACCGATGCTTGTTGACACAATGATGCATGCCATGATGTAGTGGCATCTCGTTGTCTTGGTCCTTGTTGCCAACGCGCGAGCTAGGTCCCTTCGAAGATGATGAAAGTGGGCATATTCTAGCTAATACAAGGTGGGTTTCATCCTACTTCTCATTAGCATCCTAGATTGAGTCTTAGAAAGGCTCAATGCTAGGTTGTCCTTGATGTTGCTCATAGCCTGTCGATATGTTCGTCCACTTCTACAGCTATAGTGGTGATTTCAAGATTTGTAGGTTCATACCATGAATAGGCATAGCTTATACTCATTTTTTCTACAAAACATTAGTGGACACATACCTGAGGGAATAAAACAAATTTGCATTATAGGTTGTTGTTCATAACTTTTGTAGCTTTCCTCTATGCTAATGAAAGGATAGTTTTAGTATTGCTTTAGCATAGTTTTTTTTATTAACAAACTTTATGTGTTGGCTGCATTCTAGCTTGGTTCAAGGCTTAAGATAACTTGCAACAAAGATAAGTGAATAAACCTTGATACTCACAGTTCTTCCTTCCATGAAGAATGAGTTGGGTCTTCTTTGTGCAAAGTTTTTGGAATTCATATGCCTTGCTTCATCTCCAGTGTGAATTTATCTCAGGACCTCCCCAATTTTAGTTTGAGAGTTTTCTACAGGGGTTAGTCCAACAAAATAACCAGTATCTACTATAACAAGTTTTAGTTCAATAACCAAACTAAATTCCATGTCTAATTTGATTAAGGAAAGCATTTTAACCTAAGCACCACGCTTAATTTAAAAAGCCTTTGGAAATAAGGTCACACACCTCTTGATTTAAACTAAGCACCATGCTTACTTTAAAAGATGTATAAAGATACTTTCAAACCTAAACATACTATAGTAAATAAAAGGTAATATTAAAGCATTATAGAGATTTATTCAAATAGAGATGAAAGAGCATGATCATGGTGAGAGATTTTTTTAATAAAAGATGCAAGTGGCATGAATGTATGGAAGGAACTAAATATGATGTGGATTTGATATGAGAGAATTTAAACTAAACGGAGCGGATGCATAGATTATTCAAAGTAAACATGCAGTGGAATGCAAAAATTTAGAGATAACTACTCATTAAGTTTAAAGTCCATGAGCAAGACTATCTCACCTTTCTCGATCATACTTACCATGACTCACATGATGGAATTTGTGAGTAGTGTAGCGTCTGCATTCATCACTTGAGATATGATTTGAATTCTTGTGACATTGACCTTTTTCTCTAATCTACACATGGTTAGAATAATATATATATGTTTATACAAACCTATGAGATAGCAGGGTTCCAATGTTGATGGATCTTTAATGTTCAGGCACCCTAGGTTCTTCAATATTTCTTCTTTCTTTGTTGAAACTCGCCGAAAGGTCGCAACGGCATCTGATGTCCCATCTTTTCCACAATTCAACTAGAACAGGGGTAATCCCATAAAAGCTAGTTATAACTAGATTAGCAGATATCAAGCTAGTATCAAAATCTTTACGCCAATTGTTTCCCCGGCAATGGCACTAGAAAGCTTGTTGGTATTTTTAAATGCACACAGATAAATCCATAAGCGCATGGATATCGTTGTAGCTTTCACCCGAGAGTATTCCAGAGTATCGTATTTATCGATAGGGAAACAATGGTTAAAGAAGTTGATAGTTCACTATCATGTATCTACTAACTAGTATACTAACTAAACTAAAGTGGGGGTAAGTGTTTTTTATGATAAGAGTTATGAATAATAACACACATAAGAGAATTCCATAAATGAGCAGTCTCGCTAAGTTGAGAGGACAACGGTTAACTTCAAGGTTTCTAAATACTTCTCTATTACTTTGGTTCTATAGGGTAGAACTAACTCATAGGTAAATATTTTTTTAGATCAAAGGCATTCACCCAGCTTTTATTGAAAGCTTAACGAAAGCCCAAGATCTTGCTAGGAAAACCAGCTTACAGATTAAGCACTAAACCCTTCAAAGAACTCTACACTGCTACACAGCAAAAGATCTACCACCAGACCTCTAAACCAAAACATCATGTTTGAAACCACCAACATTCGGACCAACATAAGCAGACAAAAGACAAACACTCGCGCACAACTACATTGCCACAGTGGCATTAGAAGCAACTAGATTTATCATCTCGTTCGCCACAGGCTTCAAATTAGGCTTCAAAAGCGGACGCCAGGATTTCACCACCATCAACGTCTTGTAAATGATTGCCACCGGGGAAGTCATCATCTTCTTGTTAAACACCACATCATTGCGTGCCTTCTAGATAGTCCATAACACACCTGCACATAGGAACAATGTTACCTGCTATTTTTTTCCTCTAAGTTTTGTCAAAATCTCTAAAAATAGCGCTGAACAACTTGTTGGCGACAATGGCCAACTGAGACATTCACGAAAAAAGGACCACAAGAATACAACAATGGGGCATTGGAACAAAATATGGTCCAATGTTTCAAGTCTATCACAGCTAAAACATTCCTCCGGTCCAGACCATTTCTTCTTCTTCAATTGGACCCCACACTGGATTCTATCATGTATGGCCATCCATAAGAAAATTTTAACCTTCAAAGGAATATTACATTTCCAGATAAGCATCATCTACACATCTTGAACCCCTCCAAAGGTCATCAAGTTATAAAGTGATTTTGCTGAATATTGTTGAGATCTCTCTAAAGCCCAAAACACCTCACCTCTACCATCTAACAAAGAAACTTCATCTAACAACAACATCAGATTGCTCCATTCTTCCCACAAGATTCCATTCAACTGCCTTCTAAACTCTAAAAACCACTAACCTTCCACCCATGCCTCTACCACCTCTATATCTTGATGAACAGCAATATGAAACAGGTTAGGGAAGGTTACTTTCAGTACACAGTCTCCCAACCGAACAATCATGCCAAAACCTTATTTGCATCCCTGATTTTATCCTAATACACCTTCCCATTTGAAACCACTCTCTGACATCTAACAAAGATTTCCAGAATTGAGAGCCCTTCCTATTTCTAACTTGGAAAATACTTTTGTGGCCCAAATATTTGTTCCTCAATATGTTACAACACAATCTATTATCTCCTCTTTCAAGCTTGTCAATCCATTTGCCAAGTAAACAAGTATTCATAACTCTGATATCCATAAAACCAAGACCTCCAAACTATTTTGGCCTGTTTAGAGCTTCCCACTTAACCATATGATACTCATGGGTAAATATAGCAATCACACACAATAGCACTTTGGGACATCAGAACACTAGCCATAGAAAGGGATGAGAAAAGGACTAGGAAGCTCCGACTATGGTCCTACAAACACCAACCCGAACGTGGTGGACTACGTCGGCCATCAGGGCTATCACCACCTAGGGCTACCACAACTATCCACGGGGTTGGGTGCAATCTCAGGTGTCTCATAGCCTAGACACCGCATCTACACTATTAATTACTACTCTAATCACATATAATAACTAGAGCACTCAATGCGAGCGAAGATCCCATGCTAAGATATGATAATTATACTAACCATACACATGAAAGGCATAAAAGTGAATAGAGAAGATAACTATATTAAAGCATAACTCTTGCAAAGGTAAGATACAAAAATATACCCGACCTCCAAAGATTTCTCCAGAACCTGAGCATGGCTCAACTCTCCCTAACTCTCAACTAGAGCAATTCTACTTCTACATCTTAAGAGCTGGCTCTGATCCTAATGAGGAGGATATGAATTAGGGTTTTAGGATGGCCTCCAGGGAGGGGGTAGGGGCTGCTATATATAGGCTGATGTGGAGTAGGGGGCAAGGAATCAAGGTGGAGTAGGGGGCAAGAAATCACAACATCATCGATCCGCGTCAACTCCCTCGACCATTGTTGGATAAACCGACCTAAAACTGCCTTAAAATCAATGGTGTAGATCGTAGGAAGGAGTATGAGGCGGCGGAGGGCGAGCGGGCTCCGTGATAAGCTGGTCGGCCCACTTTCATGGCTGTTTGCCCCAAGCTTTGGCATGGTGTCTTCTGGAACCTTCTAGAGTTGTCTTTCATAGTTTTCGTGGGTTGAATCACTTGTTGTCGTCGGTTTGCTTGTTTGGAGTGTATGATAGTGGTCCCGAGAGTTGTTTTCTAGATAAATCCACCTGCATACAAATATTTACCAAAGCTCATGGAATTCATTAGTTTAAACCCCTATACCTATGTTTGGTGATGGAATTAAATATAAATGTAGGTTATGTTGATGGTTTATAATTGATGTTAGTGACCGTCAACAGAGCCCCAGGGGATGGTTTCTTCGTGTTCGGCTTGTGGAAGTCCTTGGCCAGAAGGGCTCGTGCATTTTGATGCCTGAGTCCTTGTGGTACGATGACATCGCAATCATTGCGTCTACGCTTCTGGGTGTGGTTGCCGCTGTAGATGAAGAACTAGTCGCTACGAAAGTGGGCTCTGAGGGCAATGTGGCACGGTTCGCTCGGTGCGGCGCTTCATGCACTCAGAGGGCCTGCTTCCCCGGATGCACATGCCTCCGTGTGAGAGCTGACAGTTTGTATTGGCGTGATGGATGATGAGTCCGTCATGAGGGATTTGACCCCGGATCCAGGCTTGGCCTTGCAAGGCATGGTGCCAGATGGACACTTGATCACTAGCGACAGCACCACATGGCGGTGGATGGTTTCGTTGCTTGTGTGTGCCCTGACTTGCCTCGTCCCACTAGTGGTGGAGACATCACTCAGGGCGTGGCTCTACCGTAGGATGCAGGCTTCCCATGTGGTGGGCCTGGATGGGTAGAGGCTGGTGATGGGCGTTAACCCATCAGCGCAGATGATCTCATGGTTTCCCAAAAGGAGTGGCCACCGAGGGCCATTCCATGGGTGAGCTCGCCATGAGCCATAGGCCTTTAGTTTCCTAGGTGGAAGACCTGGCCATGACCAACGATGAGAGAGGGTATTGGACCCCTATGTAGGTGAACTCTGGGATGCAACCACTAGGGGCCATTTCGAGAGCGTGTTCGTCGTAGGCCATGGGGTCTAGGACTCTAGGGTGGAGGACCTAGCCATGGCCAAAGATGGACGTGGGTGCTGGCCCATCAACATTAGCGGATTCAGGGTTCCCACGGTGGATGCAGCCACTAGGGGTCGTTCCACGAGCAAATCTGTCAATGGTGTGAGGAGCCATTGCTTCCTTCTCAACAAAGTGAGTGCGCGACTATCCCCTACCTGGCGCGCCAACTATCAGTGTTTTGTAGACCAACTAGTAAATTTATACGAATGTCACGCTGCTCTAGGAAGACGATGGCAGCATCCAAAAGACACAAGGAATTATACAAGTTTAGACCGGAGCCCTACATCTAGTCTCAGCGAATATCAAGTGCATATTCCTCACTTGAATGCTCTGAAGTTCTTACAATGGGGGTGCAAGAATGGTGGAATAGATAGGAGAGCGGAGCTAGAGCTAGAAGATGGACTGCATGAATGAAGGTTTCAAGAGTCTAATGCCTTGGAAGGGTGCCCTAGATGCCCTTATATAGAGTCTGGGGCCAGGTCACATACAAAGAAGGAGGTTCTCCCAACCGAGGGGTCATGAGCCTAAGGGAGGGAACCTTGCTAACTTGGCTTGCAAGAAACACCATCTTGTCTGGGTGTAGTACACATCCGAGCATGGTTATCATCATGGTCTTGCGCCCACATCGTGGCATGGGGTGGCGTGGTGCTATAGTGCCGGCTATGGTGGCACGTAGGCATGGTGGTGATTCACCAGCCGTCATGTGCGATGTGGTCTTGCCGTGGCCTTCATCATTGCCTCTTGATCTCCTGGGGCGTCGTATGGGAGTTGGCAGCCACCCCTGGGTCTTTCGGAGCTAGGGGCCACGATCCCAAGCTCCAGGGTCGTGGCCTTCATTGGCTTGGATGGCCTCAAAAGTCAAGGCCACTATCATGAACCCCCTCCCACAGTGGGTGGGGTCATACACCCGTCTTGTTGGGCCATATTTGGATGGTGGGTCACCATACTGGCCGCCACTGCTTGGTCGTGGTGTCTTGTATTTGCTGCACGGCACAGGGATGGCATCTGACCAGACTAAGGGGACTGCTGTCCCCTCGGTCCTTGCGGGGTCAATGTGGCGTGCCTATTCCTATCAAAGTAGGTGCTCCTAGCAGAGCCCAATCTCTCCCCGTCCCTCTCGGGAGTTAGGGCGGAGGAGAGGTCGTGTGGCGTTGCTCGGCGTGCGGCGAAGGCAGAGAGAAGAGGTCGTGGTCAACCCCTCCTTAGTGCTTGGCCTAGGTCCACATAGCTTAGTTGGGCCTCGGTCGTTCGGGCTTATACCAGCTCATGTACCGTGGGCCCCTCAAGTGGCCGACTAATTGGTGCCTTGAGATACCCGGGGTATCATAACCCCTACAGCTTTTCTTCTATGATTTATGCGGTAGCCTTAGGTGCTTTACTAACCAAGCAAGTGCATCTGTTTTCTATAGCTAGTCATATTTGTGGCGTGGCAACATGTGGCAAGCAACCAAACACATCTCAAGACTTATGTATCCTTTAGAAAGCATCAATCAAACAAATAACGTTATAACTATTTTTATGCATATTTTAAACTTTTAAAATGGTGTTCGGCCTATGTGTAACCAAAATGTGGAGGAAATTTTTTTGACTGAATTAAATGTATTTTACGCAATTACTTAAAAAAATTCTTGTGTGCCATACCCATTGCCAAATCCTAGGTCCACCACTGCTCGATGATGCACTACGCCAGAATATGCAATCATTGTCAGAGCATCACTTCGGTCTTTGATGGAGCCGACAACTACTAGTCATTGTCATGTGGTAAGGTGAGGATCCAAAAAATTAGCGTGAATCTAAACTGATATGAACCCGCTAGGGTTGAATCCTGAACTTTCGATGAGAGGGCGTGGGATAACTCGATTGGTGGATGGGGACGATGTTCATGGTCCGACTACAGCCTTCCAAGCTGCACCTTAGCAACCGATATGTAACACCCTAGGTGTTAGGCTTGCATAATTGCACTTGCATTGCATAGCATAAGCATCATTCATTCATGCATAAGCATTTCTATACGAAACAATGCTATGAAACATGTGAAATATACTATTGTTCTTTTATGTTTCATTGTATGTATGCTTTATGATCATGTGTGATTGAGTGCTAGTGGTCGATATTGGTCACTAAAATACCGTAGCTACAATTAGGATACTTAATGGAACATTGTTCATGAAGGTTACTTCACCTAATTGAGCCCCTAAGTCATGATGAGTTTAGTTTGACCTAAGGAACCCATTTGTTTGACCTTTTATGAACTACATGTTAGAAGCTTTGCATGTCTGAGCAACCTAAAGCAAAGTTGTAGCAAATTATATATGAAACAAACTTTGTTTAGAGGCCAAGTCATGAAAATGTGTGGAACAGTCCCAAACATGGCCCACAAGTCAGATTTGGGTGCTGATTTAGCACTTGGAAAATTTTCTAAGTCCTTTTCTGATTTCTAGTTTCACAGGCTCAACTTTGGCATGATTTTACTCCATTTTAGTTGTGAATTAGAACTTGATCCTTTAATGGAAGTTGAAGACGGTATATAGGGCTTCAACTTTGGTTTACATTGTTTGCACTAATAAGCTATGGATTAGGAGATTGAAGGTCGCCAAGTCTCGTTGTCAGGCTGAAATCGGAGCTCTGATAGCGTTCTACAGTGCTGACCGGTTCAGAGCTTGAGCACCACGTGTGCACCATGCGTCGCCGTCGGGCCGCTCGGCCCAGCCACGTCAGGCTCCAGCGCGCCACAACACGCCCACGCTCGCCAGTGACCTCTCTGCATTCGCATTTCCTCGTCTGGCCTTCTCCTTTGCCTTTCCACAGCGTCCGTAGCAACACAGCGCAGCTTAGCTCACCGTCGTTGCCATTACCAAGTGCCAGCTCATGTCTCATTGTTCCTCCGCCACCACAACAGCTCCGTAGTGATCCCACCACATCACCGCACCCTTATTGCTCGCTAAAATCGCACGATGAGCCTTCGTGCCACAAGCGGACCTCGCCGGTATTCCGCCACCGCATTCCGTCATCGTGGTCGCACCTCCTCCGTTCGTCATTCACCGTAATAGGATGTGCTCTAGCTTCGCCATAGTAGGTATAGTCTTGGCCGAGCCTTAGATCGAGTTTCCATGGCCAGCTCCGACGCCTCGCAGTTGAGCCGCACCGCCATGACCGCCGCCGTCGTGTTTAGCTCCGGCCATCGGTCCGAATAGCTAGCCTACTGTGTTCGATATGTCTTAGTGGTCACTGTTGTACCAGTGATGTCGCCGGAAAAGTCGCCGTCGGCGAACTTCGGCCGATCCACATCGAACAGCACCACTTCCTCTGTTTTCGTTTCACTGGCATGCGGGCCCGGCTGACCGGTGGACCTCGGCTGTCAGTGACTATGAAGTGAAAAGATAGTTCATTTATTTCCATATTTGCATGCAACTTTCGGAAAATCATAAGTGGAGTTTTAGAGATCCAATTTTGGTGAACCAAATTCTGTGGTGTTCCACATAAAGTGTAGTACTTGATAAAAATATGTAAAACACTATTTCTTGTATTTTTCTAGGTGAATAAAATAGAGTTTAATAAGTGCTTTTAAATGGTTTGACTTTTGTTAAATTTAAGCTAGGAAAGTGTTAAAAATGTGAATCCAAGTTTGTTAGTCTTGTATTGTTATGTACTACATGGGAAAAATATTGGTTGCACTGTGATCTTGCTGGAAATATGAGTTTACTATTTATCTTAAATAAATACTAGATTCTTGTGCTATTTTTCATGGTAAAAATATGTATCCAGTGAGCATGAAACTTTTTGTACAGTGTTATGGTGTTATGATCAACCTAAGAAAAATATAAAATCTGTTGCTTAACACTTTTCACTTTCTATTTATGCTATTTTAAGCCCTGCGGACTTGTCATTTTTGTGGAGGGTGTTATATTTGTTCAAATGATGTGAAATTTATACAGTAGTCTATTGAGAACATGTATAAGCTACTGTAATTTTTGTGGAATTTTCTGAACACTTTGGATATATGTTTATTATTTAACCTAATTATCTAAATAAATTAATAAAGGCATGAAAATAATTTATTTAGGAATGGCCACTATGTTTTTTTATGTTCATTTGATGTATGTTAACTGTTGGTAACATTGGTAGTGCTCATAGTACTATTCTTGTATGTAATGAAATATTATTTTCACTATAATTCACTTATAGTGACTTTCTGGACAGATTTTAGAGTTTAGCAAATTAACTGGTGAATTTGATGTTTGCTTTGAATCTTGTCAATAACAAAGTTGTAAGGAACTTGTTTATCTAGCTTGTGTTAAAATTTCAGGACATTTGGCCTAGTAGTTTGAGAGTTATATCAGCTGGAAGACAGCACGCCCAACTGCCTGCTCTCTGGAATTCACAGACAGTTTTGTAAGATCAGTCTGTTTGACCTAGTTTGAGTTTGCTTTAGACTTTGGTGATTAAACGAAAGTTGTAGACAATTTTATAAGATTTCCAGATTGTCTTGTTTCATGTCTTTTGGATCTGTACAACTCCAGTTATGGATCAAACTTGTAGCTACTATTTGCAGCCTAAAAATTGTTGAGTGCAATGAATGACTTGTTTGCTTGATATGAGTTGATGTGGTGAGTTAGATGCTAGGCTAATTAAAATAACTTGTTAGTTGCATGTGCTAGACCTCTTACTGAAGATGAACAACTTTATCTTAGGTTGTTAGAGCTTGGTGAGTGCGTAGTTCTTGTTTTCTAAAAGAGATATGCACCTACTCAGTAAAATAGATGTTAATCTTACATCATCGTGTCTTACATGCGTCCATCTATACATGGCTGTACATTTCATCATCACCTTCCATCTCTTGTGCATGCATGACTCTTATGCTATGCATATGCATGCAATAGGTGTTCCGAAGGGAGTCACGCTTCTAGAATTCGAGCAAGGACTTCTGGAGGAGCAGCAGCAAGCTTAGGAGCAGGAGGTGCAAGCCCCCAAAGAAGGAGCCAACAAAGAAGTTCTTGAGTGTCCCGATCACCAACCTTCATCTTTTCTGAAAGGCAAGCCCCGGAGCATTCTAAGTCTCCAATATTTTGAAAATGATTACTTGAGTATCTTTATATGTTTGATCCATTAAGTGGTAGGAACTGGATGCAAACACTTGCTGCATATATATCTATTCCTTGTCCAGTAAACGTACCCTGAATCCAATTTAGGTCCAGGAGCGAATCAAAGCTTAGCCTTGCTTAGACCGGTAAAAGTCAAGGATTTCCTGTCACCTGCAAGTTAGGTTGATGTCTGGTCATGGTTGGCTATATTTGCTATCGTGGAAATAACCATGTGTTAATAATGAATGGAGACTGGGCGGGATGTCGATAGAGAAGCAACAAGGCAAGGAGGTCTTGGGTGTGGATCTATCCCCGTCTGTGTCGGTTAAGGACCGATTCGCTGTACGTCCTCATGTCATGTTGAACGCATGCCTATCACTTAGTTGGCCAGATAACTCATTCCGACCGCGAAGCCGAGTAGCTCAACTCAGGCCAAAAGTCTAGGAAATGAAAGTGCGCACCCTGGCGGTAGTAAGGATGTGCGGGGAGCTATTGGCGTAAGTCCTAGGTGAGATTGACCACCTGGCAGAGTGGACTCCCTGAGGGTACGACGATGCTCGGAACCGCAATTCCTAAGATGTACCAAAGGTGACCTAAGGCATACCGTGGCTAGTAGACCTAGGTTTGTGTTAGGAATACCCCTTCAGCTAGATAGGAATCGATTCGAATCGCCGTCTCTCCCGGATAGTGAGAACTTAACTGAGCAGTGGCAACGTAGATACACTTAATTGAACTTGATGGTTATAATGATGATGATGATGTTACAACATTGTACCTGATATAGTTACTAATGTTTGGAGTTAATCAATTGCTTGCTCTAGTACAGGTGCTAATCTAGATGATAGGTTAATATTGATAACTTGCTGCTTGATAAATTAAGTTATGTTCTTGTATCATTAAAGCTTTTATGCAAAATGGTTGTCAGGCAAGATCCACCGATGAAGCCTTGCATACTCCTTGGTGTCATTTATTTTTGGTTTACGACGGGTAAATCTAGCTGAGTACATTCTCGTACTCAGGGTTTATTTCCCCTTGTTGCATTTGGTGTGCTCTATAATGATGATTGTAAGTATTGTCTCCACCCTATGGGGGATGAAGACTAGATCATAGGGCATGATCATCTATGTTATCTTATCATGTGCTTTTGCCAGATATGACTATGGAACTGGCCTGTATTTGAACTAAGTGTGTGTGATGGTCTCAAACTACTTTGCTTCTGCTATTTGTGAACTCATTTTGTAATAACTATGTGAACTCTAATGTATGAGGTACTTGTGAACTACTTCTGAAATGGATGTAACATGTGGCTTGTTATGTTGAATTACTACGATCTTGGTTGTATGCAAGTTGGTTTGAAATCCTTCGTGGTTTCAGTTGACTGCCGGGTTTATATGGGTTCAAGTATGACGGTTCGATCACTCCGGTGATTGCTTTCGTACTTGTGCTCTTATAAATTGGTCGGTTCTGTTACAGCTGGCATCGGAGCTAGATTCAACATTAAACATGTCATATGTGTATTTAAAACAAAGGTTTTTGTTTGCAAAAAAATAGTTTTGATAACTTATAGCTGCTTATATATAGGTGGGTTCAAATCTGAAATTTTATCTAAGTGTGCCAGTGGTCATATCCTCTATGCCCAAATAAGGACTTTTAGGTGGCTTATTTAAGTAATGACTTTGGGGGGTAATTGCTTGCATTTTATTTCGTCGTCCATACGGCGTGCTATTGTATGGATGCCATCCGCTTGGGTGGTAATGTATGGATCAATTGCCTCTATGTCTAGGTAAGTGTGAGTTGTGAGAGCAATTGTCGGTCTAGGGGAGAGTTAGTTGTGGTTACCAGAATATTTACATGTTGCACACATGTACATATGAAGGTACTTAATTGTGGGTATATCTGTCGGGTAGCTTTGGATACCAAAGTATGTATATCCGGGGATGTATATATGGAGAGTATCTTAGTTTACTGCTTTCATTGTGTGCTTATTTCTCTTTTGTTGGGATGGGCTACAATGAATTTGTCTGTAGGTACACTAACAACGCAATGTGTAGCTCGACTAGATATGTATATGAGAGAACGTATGTATGCCACCGTCTATCTTGCTAGAATTTTAAACTTTTCTTAAGATTCATGAGGACATACGGAACGTGCATGCATCATGTTCACTCATGCCATTACATTTTTGCATCACTCCCTCCCTTATCTTTAATTATTCCATAATATATTTCTCATCATGTAAGATAATCCTCTCACACCCAAATTGTAATGTTACTATAGATGGCCGCACCAGCACTACCGCCCAGGAGCAGCACATTCCTGCACGTGTTTGGCACTCCAACCCTGTTGTGGAGGGTGCTACATTCAGTGGGATATGTGGAGCTGCCTCGTTATACTTGGAAGCAAGGGGAGGCTGAAGGAGGGATGCTATGGTATGACGTTGAGGTGGTTGTCCCGCCTCACGCAAACAGACCCTAGTGGCTTGGTTGGAGCATTGAAGCGGATGGACAACCCCTTGGGAAGGGGCACAGGTGGCAGCTTTGGAAGTGCTAGTTGATATTTGTCAAGAGTTTGATGATGAGTTGATCAACGGACCAGCTGAGTCCATTCCTCGAGTAGCCCCGTCTGAGGCAGAGTGGCTGAATTTTGAGAATGAACCCTTGGTAATGACT
>NW_027097132.1:40514-100000 GCF_019320115.1 Miscanthus floridulus | reverse complement strand
CAGCTGCGATGACAAATGACTTGCCCAAGACAGTGTCATTCCCTCCTGCGGAGGCTATGGCTACCTTGAAACTCATGATGAACTGGCGGGGGTCTGATCTTTCGTTGAATTTAGGTAGGGTAATGGGCTTGTAAGATGGAGGCCAAGGTGAGGTTTGGGTTCCCTCATAGAGTGGGGATCTTGAATCTATAGCTCTATGGGATGGCGGTGAATTGAACGGTGTGCTGAAGGTTGGCTGGGTGGCCATACCTGGTGAAGGGTTAGGTTGGCTTTGATATGCTGACCGGAGCTGGTTGGAAATGTTGGACTAGGGCTAGCTTCGCTGCATGCTCTGAATCTCTGCCTGTAGGATGGGCAACTATTGCCTGATCTCTGCTGCCTATAATGATGTCTGTGCTACCCTCTGATTTGTGGCGAAGGTTGCTGCTAACCTATCTCATTCTTGTTGTGTACTCTGTAGCTAGGCTTGCAATTGTTGGAGTACCAGCTCCAGGGTGGCATCTGAGGCTTGTTGATCTTCGGCTGCCGGAAGTTGATCTTCAACCGTGGGTTCTTCCACAACCTGGTCTTCTGGGGCACTGGCGTAAGCGCTGCGGGTATTATGCCTGGGTCGTTCCCTTATCGAAGGCTCCATGGGTGTTCTGGTGGGGGCTGCACTTTTTCTCGGCATCGTGGGTTTTGCTTGCCAACGTGTGGTGGGCACCAATGTTAGAAAGTAGCATTTTCTAGCAGGTGATACGGAGAGAGCCTTCGCTCGGTCGGAATGCCCCAGGCGAAGGTTAAGAAAGTGGTAGGTGGGTCCTGGCACAATTAGGGTTCTATAAATGCATTCACCAACCAACCAAACATGCTTCAGCTCTCCCCTTTTATAGGGCGCTATTCACTACTTTTCCTTTTTACATCTTTGTCCTACAACTGCTACGGTATATTCCCTGAATATCCTCCTATTAGTATAGTTGCCCCAGGGCAAACTGGACCTTCTTTCTTTGCACCACCTTGTCTCCTTGGGCCTAAATTGTCGGCACAAGGGAAGCCCATTCCTGGCCCGAGGTCGCCTCCACGCCATGAACCCTCCTGCTGCGGTGGAGCCAGCTTCCACCATCGCCCATGGCACTGCGGCATCCGCCTTAGCCAAACGGCCTTCGCTCGTGGTACTACAGCCTCTGCCTTCGCCAGGCGGCCTTCGCTCGCGGCGCTGCGGCCTCTGCCTTCGCCAAGTGACCTTAGCTCACAGCGCTGCGACCTCCGCCTTCGCTGGGCGACCTTCGCTCGTGGCGCTACGACCTCCGCCTTTCCCTAGCGGCCTCCGCTCGCGGTGCTACGACCTCCACCTTCGCCAGGCGGCCTCCGTTCGTGACGCTATGACCTCCGTCTTAGTTTGATGGTGGGCGAAGATACTGCCGGCTGTTCTTGCACAACATTACTTCAACAATTCTGCTATCGTTAGTTCTCACTTGCATCGGCCTCCGCTACTCGCGTATCCGTGCCCCAACAGGCATAGACATATATGTTAAAGGTAAAGGTAGGTGGCATATTAATATGAATTCATCAATTGTGTCACACCTGATTTTAAGGTCAAAATCAGATACGGAATCTTATGTGTGCTCGGGAATCAATCATACACATAAGACGACAAATTACAATAGCATCAAGAGAAAGCTTTATTATATAATGAACAACAATATTACATAGAGATAAGATATTTATCAGAGTAGCAGAAACTCAACATTCTAATCTTTAAGTGAAGCCTCCAAACACCACAAGGACGGTTGACTAGGGGTACATACGCCTAGTACTTCTAAAAAACTTTAACCATGCTTCATCTTCTGTTACCCATCTGGGATTTTTCAAAAATTTGAATATAAAGCAAGCGCAAGTACGTGTCGTACTCAATATATATAATATGGGGTTCATGAGGCTCAAAATGCTGACACCGATTTACTACGATTAACTTTTAATGAGTCATAATTTTAGCAATTGAGTATCAACAAGTTTAGCACAAGCCCATATGACCACATGATCATGTAAACAAAAATAGTGTATAGCATAAACAAATTAATCACATGTGTTCTTCTATTCCATAAGGATCCCAAGGCCGCTCATGTCTGTGAGCACGGCTGATATACCAGTTTTACACTCTACAGATGTTGTACACTTTTACCATTAGCCGTGATTTACCCTTTCGCCCGAGATGATCAGCCTCTTGACCCACTACCAAGGAAGGATCGACAGGGTTCACTATGAAGTCTTTTAAAGGTTCGTCTAACAAGTTAGGACCGCTATGTTTCCAATCGACAAGTAGATATAGAGGCCTCCCTTTCGAAAGGCACACTCTCGCAGAAGTACTCTTAAGAACAGAGGCCGCACTATACCCATTCGTGGCAAGCCCCTTTTGCGCCCTTTCGGGTATATACTAACAAGCTATAAAATGTTCTCATACTTGACTAAAACCAGAGCCATATAGCACTCATGGTTGTACTGTAGGTCCCGAGTTGTCACTTACAAATAAGTCCTTATAGGAGAGAAACTAAAGCATTTGGAAAGTAGCCAAATACTCCAGCACCCTTTTGTCCATATTGCTAAAAAGCATATTTTAACGTTTATTGCATATACCATTAGTCAAGTTACATACCATGATCATTAATTGAGCACTAGCAGAAATACTACCCAATGCATAATCTCATAGGTGACAAGGTACAAAGGTAACAATAGCTAGGACATCTTTACTGGTAATCAAGGTAGACACATGCAGTATGAATTAAAGGTTATTAAGATGAATAGGACAACAAGGAAGATCTCATGCTATACTTATCTTTTACACTTGCTTAAACTTTCCTCTTACTTTGTTTTTGGTCATCATCTTCTGATCTTCAGCGTTCACAAACGGTTCTCATTCTACTCATAACAAGTACCAAGTACAGGCAAACATTCAAGCAACAAATAAAAGTAACTAAGAACAGTACACCACATAAGATAAAACAATGTACTAAAAAAATGCTAGTTGCTATGGTCACAAGATCCAAGAAACGTCGAAAATGAAGCTAGAGTTGAAACGGGATTAAAACGTAGAAACGGTGGAGATATACCGAACCAGTGGCAGTTTCATGAATAACTCGTCTTCTTCCTTGGCTCATCTCCTTCCTCTCGAACATGGCCATGGTTGCCTGTTGCTGCTGCTCGCGCGGGAGGAAGGGAGTGGCGCCTCGGCCAGGGGCTCGGCCGGCCGGACCGGCGGCGGCGTGGCGCGCCCGAATGGCCTTGGGCCTGCGGTGGTGGGAGAGAAGCCGGTGGCGACTAGCGGCGGTAGGAGCAGAGCTTTGCTCGGCGACGGCTTCCGCGAGCACAGAGTTGACGCTGTGGCGAGCACTTTAGGACGAGAAGTGGTTGAGGGAACTCGCCGTGCCACTGCGAACCCAACGGTGGAAGAATGAGGGCTTGAGGTGGTCTGAGTGGAGAGATCGGGAGCTCGGGCTGGGAGCGGCAATGGCGGCGGCGGCACTTGCTGAAGCCACTGGATCGAGGGAGAGAGCTCGGGAAGAGGTGTGGCGGCCGCGGCTTGAGGAGAGGAACCCTAGGACAACTTTTATCGGGGAGGAGGCGAGGGTAAGGGCCGGGTCGCAGAGCTCGGGCACATGCCGGCCATGACGCCCGGAGAGGACGGTGCTGACTGCGTGGGGAAGAGGAGGGCTCGGCCTGGTCGTGATGCGCGGAGATCGGGGCGCTGGCGGGGAAGAGGACGCGGGCGGAGGATCAATCCTCGTGAGGATCCTTGGTTCGTGCGCACGGGGCGGATCGAGGCGGCGACGACGTCGTCCGGCTCCTGCGGCGAGAGGTAGGGGAAGAACCTGACGGGTGGGGCCCGGCTGGCAGCGGCTCAGCGGCGGGGCGCGGAGCGGGCTGGCTCTGCTAGCTGCTGCTGCTACTGGGCTGCGATTGCTGGGCTTCGGCCCAAGAGCTGGGGCGAGCGTGGGCAGGAAGGAGGGCTGGGGCGGCTGGGCCGAAAGCTGAAAAAGGCCAGAAGGAAGGGAGAAAAAGAGAGAAAAATGATAGCTTTTCTTTTTATTAAAAAGGATTCAAACCACTTTTGCAAACCATTTTGAGTTCAAACTCTCAAACTCTTTTGACAATAATCTTGAAAACTTATTTCCCAAAACTTTGATATTTTCAAACATATTTTTGAAAAATCTTTTTAAACTTTATTTTGAAAGCTTTATTTTTCCAAAACAGAAGAGAACCTATCCGTGGCTTGATCAAATTTTGGAAACTCATTTTTCACATAACCAAGCCAAAGCAAAGGCACGAAAGAAACAAACAAACTTTTGTTAACTTTGTAAAAGTTTTATAAAGCCATATATTTGCTCATTTTGTATTGACAACAAATCAATAAATCTTGGATAATTTTAGAAAAATTATTAAATCCTTTATTTTATTTAGTGTTTTCTATTCACGACCCAAAATAGAAATTATGGGGTGTGACAAATTGATTGCAGTTTTCACGTGCATTTTTTTCCATGTCAGGAGAAAGAACGGAGCTGCAACGCCGCACAGTACAACGGAGAGACTAGGAGCAAGATATAGATTTATAGACTAATACTCACACCAGAAATTCCTAGTGGCCGAGACAGAATCAGTTTGCAGCCTCAGGTTATAGTATCGATCTTCTCACAATTGACAGTGATCTTCTCCCACATTATTGACGATCATTGCATGATTATTTTCCAACAAGGACCCATTATGGTATAATTCTACGCACCATGAAGAAGCGCTACAAAAATAGTAGATGGTATATATTGCTTTTTGTAGTTAATTGATAGTCATGCATTCTACTAGTAAATGGCATCTTGCAACGTCGTCTTCTGATGGCTTCTATGTAGTGCTCCTAATACATCATACTGCCAACCAGGCAGCATTTTACTAGTATGGTGACTTAGCAAGCTTTCTAATCACAGGTGCAGCTAGCATGCTTTGCAATTGTGTGGCGCACAACCAGCAGACCTGCTTTGCTAGCTCTTGCTAAATAGTCCTGACGAATCAGCACGGTGGTTGGTAATAGTCAAGTACCAGGCTAAACTGTGAGTAATAACCAGCAGGCGTGCTTTGCTCCGACAACCACAGAGCCCGTGGTGTCAGTTGTCTCCCGGACCAGTGTTGTATGATACGACTATGTATTTCGCGCGCCTAATCATTCTCACTCCTGGCCCTCACCACTGTTACATTCACTCACATAAAAAGCCATGGTGGTGGAATGATAGATGCTGGAAATTTCCTGGGAGAATCTACATAATCCTGACGCCTTGCATTCCTCATGTACAAAAGAAGTGTTATATGCAGACTAGACGGCTGGCAAGAATGGATGGCCTTGCAATCCGTGGTAGAGTGAGTAACCAATATATAAAGAATGTATGGCACCCTCGGTGTGCCGCATGGTAGCCAAGTTATTATTGGTATTATTGCTTACTTGGGTGTATATAATTTAATGTGATAACTTGTGAGTGTTTTTCTTTTGCTCTCAATCATAGCTTCTCGTCATGGAACTACTACATGTACATTGAAAACATTCTATTATATATACTGCATTTTATGTTAGGTGACATATATAGAGCTGGGGTACTTGGCAAATACCTGGTGCCTGAAAAAAAATGCAATCGATGTTTTCTATAAAAATAGGCATAACATCCTTCTATAAGAAACTAAAGAAAAGTATTCTTCTGCTGTGCCCGCGAGTTAATATAAGTGGTTCATCTAGTGTGGCAACTGCTCAGAAGCTTTACATAGGTTACTTGTCCTAGCTTTGCTGTTTTGCTTGGCTTAGTGTTATCACTTGTTTAACAATTAAGAGCAATCAAAGTCCGGTCCTGAACGACTCTTCGTTAAGAATTTAAGATACAGAAAAAGAGGAGATTTGTCCCCCCTGGACATTGTTGGAACCGGTGGTGACCACCGAGTTCACGATCTTGGAGCTGGCTTACAGCCGGCCCAGCTCGTTACCACGAGCCTGCGCTCCCACAAGTCCCAAGTCCACCGGAGCTGACAACATATAAGGCCTTGGGCTTACTCAACCCAAAAGACTAGTCTGATAGGTGAGGGTTCTCCCGCCCTATATGTTGTGCTCCCCCACCATTGCTACACGATGTGGGACTAAACCCTAAACCCCAACAATCTCCCCCTTAGTCACACATCGGGGTGCCCCCGCCATATGTGACGCTCGAGATTTTTTATCGGGTTTAGCTTTTTTTTTACCATGGGCTCTCGATACCAATTGTTGGAACCGGTGGTGACCACCGAGTTCACGATCTTGGAGCTGGCTTACAGCCGGCCCGGCTCGTTACCACGAGCCTGCGCTCCCACAGGTCCCAGGTCCACCGGAGCTGACAACATATAAGGCCTTGGGCTTACTCAACCCAAAAGACTAGTCTGATAGGTGAGGGTTCTCCCGCCCTATATGTTGTGCTCCCCCACCATTGCTACACGATGTGGGACTAAACCCGAGGTCAGAAAAAGCTAAACCCGATGAAAAAAATCTTGAGCGTCACATCATGGCGGGGGCACCCCGATGTGTGACTAAGGGGGAGATTGTTGGGGTTTAGTCCCACATCGTGTAGCGATGGTGGGAGAGCACAACATATAAGGCGGGAGAACCCTCACCTATCAGGCTAGTCTTTTGGGTTGGAAAGGCCCAAAGGTCTTATATGTTGTCAGCTCCGGTGGACCTGGGACCTGTGGGAGCGCAGGCTCGTGGTAACGAGCCAGGCCGGCTGTAAGCCAGCTCCAAGATTGTGAACTCGGTGGTCACCACCGGTTCCAACAGACATGTCCTCATCAATAGCATGGACAGATGGACACTGGAAAGATTAAAAGTGAAAGTTCTAGGTGCAAAATAAAATCGGTAAAAGAGAAGATGGGTGGTAGCATGATGATGTCTTCTTCAGTTTGGGCAACCCAGATGTGGATTGTTGGTGTAAATAGTAGATTGTAGGAGGACTCTTTTGTAAGAATGGGATGAAATGAATAGAGAGAGTGTGTGTGCTGGACACACACAGTGAGATTTTCCCCAAATCCAATATGGTATCTAGAGCCATGGTTAGGGTTTCGAGGGCCGACTGCGGCGGCAGCGCGCTGCGGCTGGCGCGAGCTCCGGCGCCCGTGGAGGCGGCGAGCGCACGGCGCGAGCGGAGCGGCGCGTGGAGGCAGCGCGGCCCTGCGCGCGAGTGGAGCGGCCAGCGCGAACGGCTTGGACGCGCGGAGGGCTGCACGGGCGAGCCAGGTGCGCTCGCAGGCCAGGAGCGGGCGGCGCGCGTGGGCCCTGCGGCAGGCGGCTGAGCAGAGGAGGAGCACGCCGCTCTGCTATATCTATGAAGAGGAGGAGGAGCACCTGCTGTGGTTGAAGAATAAGGAGAGAAGGTGGAAGTGCTGTTGCGTGGTCGTACTAATTGTTGTTGCGTGGTGCTCACTGATTGAGGTTGGAGAGGAGAGAAGGTGAGGACTGCTGTTGAAGTGCTGCTGTGTGGTGCTGCTGTTGAGGAGCTGGGATTTGGTGAAGGTGAAAGTGAAAGTCTTGCTCCTTGTGAGTGGGTTGTGGCGATTTGGTTGCTTGTGTTGTTTCGGTGCTTGGGGAGAGGCCTGATCCAAAGAGGAGATGGATCTGGAGGAGCAAGCAAAGAGGAAAGCGGCAGATCAGGAGGCAACGAAGGGATCAGGTGAGCATAACAGTGGTAGTAATGGCGGAGGTGATCCACTAATTACCAAGAGTGAGATGAAAAGTAATATGAGGTCTATGATTTGGAGCTCCTGGAGATGGGCATGATTGGTTCCAGGCCACCTGAGCTGAAGCTGGAACTAATGCCAAACGATGTGAAGCTAGAGGGAAGTAAAAATTACTTGAGTTGGGCTAGAAGAGTACAGGTGCTTCTAGGAGGAAAAGGGGTAGAGCACTATCTGGCGAAGGATTGTGTTGAGCCGGCTAACAAGCTTAGCCCTGAGTGGAGAGTTTGGCGTACGACAAACTCTACCATAGTGGCGTGATTATTGGCATCCATGTCACCATCTGTTAGTAAAATGGTGGAAGCTATGCACACTGCAGCACAAATATGGAAAGCCCTGAGTAACATGTATTCCAGGCGAAGAAATGTGATGGTGATGATGGAAATTCAAAATAAGGCCGATGCAGTGAAACAAGCAGGGCGACCAGTGGAGCAATATGCTAGTGAGTTGCAGTACTTGTGGGGAGAGCTGGACCACTATGCTCCACTTCATATGAGAGATCCACAGGATGCCCAATATGTTCAGAAGTGGGTAGAGAACAGGAGGGTGACTCACTTTCTGAGGAACTTGGATCACTACAAGAAATCCTTTAATCCGTGACGGATTCACTGTGACGGATTCAGGAAACGTCACTAACAGGATTTGCAACCTAGGATATCCAGCCCATATCCAAAACCCGCTTGCATATACAGAGGCCTAACCTAACAACAGCTGCCCCTCCTCTCCGCCGGCCGCCGCTCCCAACCCTCTCCCATCTACGCTGCCTCCCTTCTCTTCCCCGGGCACAGCCATCCCCTGGCACAACGACCATCCCAGCATGGAGGAGGCCGAGGGCGGCGCTCCACCCCGGCCCTCGGAGCGGCGGAGGCTTGCCGTTGTGCGCCTGCGTGCCCGCACACCCATGCCCGAGGTCGCTACACCGAAACCCTAGGCGAGAGCGTATGGAAGTGCAGCAGCAACACGCGCAGGTGGATCTGAGTGGGATGACCATGGGGATTCTGGTGACAGTGGTGGCTCTGATCTACTTTGGCCTTGGCTGGCCCCTGCGTCTCTCCTCTTGGCCATCAGCTCCCAGGTGAGCAGCACTTCGTTCTCTTGCAATCGATTTTTGGGTCAGATTTGAGCGGTGGTGCTTGGGGCCGGGTTGGATTTGTTGCAGGTGCACCATAGGAGGGGGAATCGAAAAGGCATGTTGGTGCTGGCTGTTAGGTGCGCTCATGGCAATGGCGTTGATATATTGCTGTTGTGCACAGGCACTTTCCTCCGTCTAATCTGTCTGGCACCTAAAAGATTGGGTAACAATTGTGTAGGGCTACTTAGGAGTTCCAAGTAGTAATTTGTTGATTTCTTTATGATTTGAAGAATAATGTCATCTATAGTCTATATGACCTTAAGTAGGGTCTGTTATTTAGTATTTATCCAACTTGCTCTTTTGTTTCCAGGAAAAGTTGAGGTTACATGAGACAGATTTCAGCATAGAAGTTTTATTTTATATGAAAATGGTACTAGGTTTGAAGTAATCTGGTTAGAGCCCGTGTGTTTTACATTAGAAAAGGTGGTTAGCATTTTTTCATGGCTCTTAACTGTAGGGACTTAGTGTATTGGAGTGATGAACTTAGGCTACTATTGTTTGAGTTAAGGCAGCAAGTAATTTATCTATGAAAAGCAATTGTTTGCTTCATGTCTGCAGCTTGTGTTTGCCTTTGCACTTTTATTTTTAACACATATGCTAAGGGAATATTTGATAAACAATCCTGCCAGATAAATATAAATGACTAACATAATATTATCAGTCTATGATTGGCATGCATATAAAAAGCATTGCTTGAGGATGCTTTCTTCTTTGTTACATAATTTATTGTGCCAATTTAGCTTAAGTAGAAGAGAAATTGGAATTGATTTGGTCAGTTTGTCAATTTTCTCTAGCACTCAAGCTGCTGTCTTTGCTCTGTGCTTCTGACCGGTGTATGTTCTGGTGTTGGGCGCCTGGGCGTGCTCTCTCAAAGCTGCTGTTCGGTGCAAACCAGCACCTGCAGCTTTAGCTCCTCTTGATTTCTTGGTTGTGCTGGGTCTCTGTCGACAGCTCTGTAGTTTCTTCTCTAGTGCGAGCCTGGCTTTTGCTCTGAATTTGTTCTAGTGCAGCAAGTTAGCCTATCGTTAGTGAGCAACAATTTGTTCTGGCAGCTGGCAGCCTTGATTTTCATATCAACAACATAAGCTATTCTTTAACAACAATAGCTGTAGCTATCTACTTTCTCGACCTTGATCAGCTCTACAACTATAGAGTTTGGATCTGTTTATGTTACTTTCAGCAACTCGATTATCTTATTTGGAATGCAATAGTGAAGGTACAAAAGAGAAAGAACCTGCATCTGCGTATACTCCCGCATTGGAAGCTATACAAGAAAAAACCTGCATCAAGTTCAAAGGAGAAAGAACCAAAAGAGAAAGAACCAAACGAGAAAGAACCAAAAGAGAAAGAACCTGCATCTGCGTATGTTGATTTATTCTTAGGAAAACTAAAGGTACATACATTCTTTGGCCCCTTCCACATTTAGTCTCAATATAAGAACCATTGTTTGTTGTTTTATGCCATAAGTTACTGAATTGATATTCTTTTCTGCACATGTTCTTCCATTCAATTAGGCCAAGTTTGACATAAACACAGAGGATAACACAGTTAAAAAGGGTTGTATTGAGATGATGCAATCTGTGGTCCGCCAACAAAGATACAGGCTGAAGGCAGAATATTTTGATCCTTTTCCACTACATTTGGTTACAAAAACTTCTCCTGTCAAATGCATGACTGATGAACAGTGGCTTAAACTTTTAGAATCATGGAAGAGTCCCAAAAAGATGGTATGTTTTCTCTGAAAAACCAAAATGATGCCTTGTACATGCTAATCTATCACCAACCTTACATGCATTTTTTATCTTTGATGTAGGAGACGTGTCAAAAGAACAAAGACAACCGAGGGAAAGTTAAGTACCATCACACAACCGGATCCCGTGCCTACATGGTTCATGTTGAGAATTTGGTAAGTGAGCCATGTTAAACACCTTATAAATAAATGTATGCAACTGTTACTTAAGCATGCTGGGGGATAAAGCTCTCTATATGAAGCTCATCAATAATTTTCATATTGCTGAAATGTTTTCTCACTTTACATAAGGGAATTTGAGATGTATTGATTTATGTAAGAACACAACTACTTGTCATGCTGCTGCTCTAATGTAAGGATAAGTTTACAGAATATTGTGTTTTTAACATGCTGTGCTCTTGTGATGACAATATTAAGCATATTTTATCTTCCCAAGCCTTTAGAGCCTCACCAGATAATTGTAGCCTTGCTGTTTTCACATGTATCAGTTTCGAACATATTTGTAGATGTCCTCTTCATGAGGCTTTGTATGATGTAAACCAGGAGTGGTTCTCCCTTGTTGCAGCAGCTTGCTGCTAATCAATAAAGGTTCCTTTGTCATAAAAAAAATATTAAGCTTCTGCTGCTATTAACCACCATATTAAGCTATTTGTAACATGCTGCTGCATATGCTATTGTAACAAGCTACTGCTGCTATTTTTTAGATTTGTCTTTGTATAATTTGGTACAAGCTACTGGTGCTATTGTAATAAGCTACTGCTGTTATTGTAACCGCAACTGTCTTTTTAGTTGGACATGTTCTTCCAGATTTTTAGTTGAACAGTAACTATTCAGGTTAATCCTATTTATAGTTGAACATGTTCTTCTAGATTTTTAGTTGAATAGTAGCTGTCCAAAATTTTGTAACATCTTAATTCATGCCGGACCTAATGCATATATGTTGTTCTCAGGATGACAAATATAATGATGAAGAACCTAATGCATTTGATTTGTTCAAGGAGTGCCACTACAGCAAAAAAAAATGCTACACCCCTATTGTACAAGAGGCTATTGTAAGATAATTTTCAGACTTTGATCTTTGTATTTTTAATTCTCTCAACATCAACCATCTTTGCTACTTGTTTGCTAGACTCAGATGGAAAACAAGCTATCTACAACAACAGAAGGTGAAGAACTTAAGTCTGCGGCTCAAGTTGTTGCTGATGTGCTTGCTGAGAACACCAAGAAGAATCAGTTCTTGCAGAATGTGGGGTACCAGAATGCCCGGCGTATTTCCAATGAGCAGAGCGCTGAACTGGAAGCGGAAAAAAAGACCAATGCTGAGCTTCGTGTACAAGTGGTTGATTTGTCAAATAAAGTGCAAGAATCTGAGCAGGCAAGGATTATTGACCGAGAGGAGATGAAGAGGAGTCAATCTGAGATAGAAGCAAAACTTAACCTTTTACTTAGTCAAATTCGACCAAGTTAAGACGTGCATGGTGCATATCTTTTGCCACTAACTTGATGCATTTTGCTGCTGCTAACTTGTGTCAAGTCAATTTCGACTAAGTTAAGCGATACATGGTGGTATATATTTTGTTGCTGCTGCTCGCATTTTGCTGTTGCTGCTACATGCATCAAGCTGCTGGGCTTCTATGCATTCTGTGTTGTTGGCTTATGCCATGGTAAACTATATGGCTGTATGCACTTCCGTATGTTAACTATTGTTGGATGAATACTTGTAATCTGATGTTGGTTGCAAATTTATGTGATATATTGTTGGATGGAAATATGAGTTATTTTATTTAATGCGTGGGCTGTGTATTATTTTATTTAATGTGTGGGCTGTGTATATTGTTGCAACAATAATTATTTGAGCTGTGTGTGGGCTGTGTATATGGGCTGAATGTTCAAAAATGGGCTGTGTATATGGGCTATATGTGCTGTAGTAGTGGACTGAAAAGTGGGCTAAAAATTAGTGATGAATTTGGGTTGCAATATGCTGAAATGGGCCTGTGAAAATGGCTGAAAAATTGATGCGAAAATGGCTGAAATTGGGCCAAACTTGGCCCATCTTTGATTCTGGCCTGTTAACAAATGAGCTGGTGTATCTTTGATGTGGCAATTGATTCGTGACGGTTATTTTTCGTCACAGGAAATGGGTTCGGGCTGGACTAACTAGGCCTCAGGCTCTATCGTGACGGTTTAAAACCGTCACCGTTTATGTTAATCCGTGATGGTTTTTGACAAACCGTCACGAATGTCAATCCATGATGCTCAATCCGTGATGATTTCTGAAACCATCACAGATGCTGTTTACTGACGGTTTTTCAGTGATCCGTGACGAAAATTTTCCATCATGGATTAACAGGATTCTTGTAGTGGATCCTGAGTTTGAGAGCAGGAGGGATGCTTTTTGTCACCAGGATAGTCTACCTACCATGGAGGAGGCTATGTCAGCCATGGTCATTGAGGAGGGCAGACTTCGAATGATGAGTAGTAACAATCCTATAAAGCCGACCTATGCCACAGTGGCGGAGAGGGAGTGCTTCAACTGTGGAGAGAAGGGACACTTGAGCTACAATTGTCCTCTACCTAAAAACTATGGTGGTAGGAGTGGAGGTCGTGGTGGTGCTCGTGGTGATCAAGGAAGTGGCCGTGGTGGCCATGGAGGAGGTCGTGCAGGGGGTTGTGGCAGAGGCCGTGGTGGTTCTCAAGCCAATGTTGCTACCATAGAGGAGGTTCCATCTCTCACCTTGACTAGGGAGCAGGTCAAGCAGTGGGAACAATGGCAGAAGATCAAATCATCTGAGATCTCCAAAACTACTCCAGCTGGTCCTATGATTGCTACCACTAGTCACTTTGGTAACTTTGCGAACTATGCCCACTTGGGCAAAGGTACTCAGGCAGAGGCACTTGCATCTACATATAGGCATAACATAGAATGGGTCATTGATTCAGGAGCTTCCAAGCATGTCACATGCATATCTAGTTCCTTTAAAACATACACTCCACATTCCCACTCTGAGACTATTCAAACTGCTGATGGCACCTCCCAACACATTCATGGTGTAGGATCTATAGAGTGTACTCCATCACTTTGTTTATCATCTATTTTGCATGTTCCTTCCTTCCCAGTCAATCTCCTCTCTATTAGTTCACTTGTTGATCAGTTCAAATGCATTGTTACATTTGATGAAAATCTTTGTAACTTTCAGGAGAAGAGGATGGGGAGAGTGATTGGGACTAGAGTCAGGCGTAATGGGCTGTGGTTTATCAACCAGGCAGAGTCAGCATTGGCAGCAGCTATTGGAGCACAGGAGAGGGAGGTCTTCTTGCTTCATTATCGGTTAGGACATGAGCCTTTTGAAAGCTTGAATAAATTGTATCTTGATGCTTTTAATGATGTGGTTAGAACCAAACTTGTGTGTGATACCTGTGAACTGGGGAAGCATACAAGATCAACTTATCCTAGTATTGGTCTTCGTAGTTATGAACCTTTTATGTTAATTCACTCTGATGTTTGGGGTCCCTGCTCAGTTACATCTTTAAGTGGATTTAAGTGGTTTGTCACCTTTATTGACTGCTATACCCGTATGACATGGATTTACATGCTTAGGGGTAAGCATGAAGTTCTTCGATGCTTTCAAAATTTTCATAAGTTGGTTGCAAATCAATTTAATGCCAAGATTCAAATTATTCGCGGCATACCTTTCGAATCATGGAATTATACATCAAACTACCTGTCCTAATACCCCACCACAGAATGGTGTAGCTGAGAGGAAGAAATGACACTTGTTGGAGGTAGCAAGGTCACTGATATTTCAAATGAATGTGCCTAAATATCTTTGGAGTGAGGCTATGCTGACAGTAGCATATTTAATCAATCGCATGCCATCTAGGATTCTTGGTATGAAATCACCTGCTGAGCTTTTATTGGGACAACGAGAGTTTAAAGTACCCCCAAGGTAGTTGGTTGTGTTTGCTTTGTTAGGGACCATCGACCTTCAGTAGGAAAATTGGATCCTCAGGCGGTGAAATGTGTCTTTGTTGGATATTCTTCTACACAAAAGGGATACAAGTGTTGGGACCCTATTGGAAAGACATTGTTTGTGAGTATGGATGTGACGTTTTGTGAGTTTGAACCATACTATACAAAACCATGGGATCTTGATCCATTTTTGGAGGAATTCTCTTTAGTCACTGAGAGTGACAGTAGAGAGGGGGAGAATGGTTGTTTGCAAAATGAAGGGGGACTCAAAAAGAAGTGATTGTTGGGACTATCCCTTGCCCAATGGATGTGCCTATGTCTCAGGAGGTGCTAGATCAGGATACTATTGGGGATATGAGGACTGATGTCGATGGGAATGCAGAGGTGATTGTTGTTGGGAATGAGGTGATGATTGTTGAAAGGAGTGAAGATGAGATTGTTGGGACAAACCTGTGTTCTACAAATGAAATGGGGACAAAGAATGGGGAGACAGTTGCCAAAGAACCAATAGTGTATCAAAGGAGGCAGTTTAGAAGTCAGGGGAACAAGTTAGTTCACCACAGCCATAGCAGCCTAACTCGCTAGTCCCAAATCTCTCCTCGGATCTCTCTCCATCGAGCTCCTCGACCCACTTTGGGTCAAGTGGTAATGCTTTTCCTACCTATGAACATGTAGAGCTACCTCTTGCACAACGTAGAGATACTAGACCCAATTTTGGAAAACCTCATGTTGATTATGGCTTTGAGCATCTTAGTACAGATCATGATATTGCCAATTTCCTTTCATATTCTTGTCTTTCACCTGCATATAGAGCATTTGTTGCATCTTTACAAATGGTGCCTATTCCAAGGGACTAGAAGTGTGCAAAACAGGATCCTAAGTGGAATACAACAATGAAAGAAGAGATGTATGCTCTTCAGAAAACAAGACGTGGGAATTGGTCCAACTTCCAAAAGGGAAGAAGGCAGTGGGTTGTAAGTGGGTCTTCACTGTGAAGCAGAATCCAAAAGGAGAGGTGGATAGATACAAAGCAAGATTGGTTCCAAAAGGGTATAGTCAAACATATGTGATTGATTATGATGAGACCTTGACTCCTATGGTGAAAATGGGTATTGTTAGAACCTCAATCTCTTGTGTAGTTAATTTTGGTTGGCCTCTTCATCAGATGGATGTAAAGAATGCATTTCTTCATGGTGACCTATAGGAGGAAGTCTACATGGAAATCCCACCTAGATTTGCAAATAGCTAGACTGTGGGAAAGGTGTGCAGACTTAAGAAGTCACTATATGGGCTAAAGCAATCACCTCGGGCGTGGTTTGATAGATTTAGGAGAGCAGTTTGTAATATGGGATACACTCAATGCAATGGTGATCATATAGTCTTCTATAAACATAGAGGGACATTTGTCACCATTATGGCAGTATATGCGGATGATATAGTGATTACTAGAGATGATGTGGAGGAAATCAAATGTTTGAAAGAGAATCTAGGAAGAGCCTTTGAGGTAAAAGATCTAGGACCACTTCGGTATTTCCTTAGAATTAAGATTGCTAGGTCGCCTAAGGGGATTGTTCTCTCTCAAAAGGAAATATGTCCTTGATCAGTTGACAGAAACTAGAATGTTTGGATGTCGGCCATGTAGTACTCCTATTGACAAAAATCATCAAACCATTGCTCAATCTGGAGATCCAGTTAATAGAGAAAAATATCAAAGATTGGTCAGGAGATTGATATATCTGTGTCATATAGGACCTGATGTCTCCTATGCAATAATTGTGGTAAGCAGGTACATGCATGACCCTAGAACATGGCATATGGAGGTGGTCTATAGAATTTTAAGGTACCTGAAGGGAACCCCTAGGAGAGGGTTATGGTCCAGGAAGAATGGGCACCTGAATTTGGAGGCATATTGTGATGCGGATTGGGCAAGTAGCAGGGATGATAGGAGGTCTACCTCTGGTTATTGTGTGTTTGTGGGAGGCAATCTTGTCTCATGGAGAAGAAAGAAGCAAGCGGTTGTGCACTACAAGAAAAAGTGGTATTAACGACAGGATATGTAGTCGTTAAAAGTCTAAATGTGGTCGTTAAAAGTTATTAATGACCACAAAAGTGTGGTCATCCATGGTCGTTAAAAGCTCCATCGTTAATACAATTAACGACCACATAATATTTCCCATTGTTAACTTTTCAACAACCGAACAATATGTGGTCGTTGATACTAGACTTGTAACGACCACATTTCTAATAACAACGACCACATTTTTCATCGTTAATATTGTTACACCATCTATCATGAGGCACTAACGACCATGTCTTTAGTAATAACGACCACATGTTTTGTGATCAATAATATTTTAGACCACATTTATATTGATTATTTTATCACATTGGCTACTTATTTATAACACCGGCCACCACTTGACACCATATACAATGACATATTTTTCACTGCAGAGAAAATACAATTAATAAACTTGCAACAGCAAGCAATTATTATATATCCAATTTGTCAATACATAATGATATACCTTTGCAAAAACTAAAAGAAAAACCGCTAACCATGAATCTAATAGTGCCTAACTTAAGGACCGTTCCTATATTCACTACCGGAAATAGTGACTTTGTCGTCTGCCACAGGCACTCGGCAAAGCCCACAAAACACTCGGCAAACAGCACATGACATCTATAGTGCCGACAAACATCTCTTTGCTGAGTGTTTTCTATCGGGCACTCGGCAAATACTTTGCCAAGAGCTGAAACCGACGCTCGGCAAAAAAAAATAACGCGACGGCGTGGAGACGGTCACAGCATGTTTGTTGAGTGTCCCGGACCTGACACTCGGCAAACCTGCCATCTTTGCCGAGTGTCAAATCCCGGGCACTCGGCAAACCTAAATTCTTTGCCGAGTGTCACATACTGGACACTCGGCAAAGACTGGCCCAGAACGTACAAATGTTGGCTTCTTTGCCGAGTGTCCAGTATCTGACACTCGGCAAGCATGTCTTCTTTGCCGAGTGTCAAATTTTAGGCACTCGGCAAACCTGTCATCTTTGCCGAGTGTCAAATATTGGACACTCGGCAAAGATGCCATTTTAGTCCCAGAATGCACAGATTTTGGCCACGTTTCCTCTTTGCCAAGTGTTTTTACCTTGGCACTCGGCAAAAGGCCTCTTTGCCGAGTGTAACACTCGGCAAAGTGACCATAAATTTCTAGTTTTTATGGTTCGGTCACGTATAACATACCCCACTCAAATAAACATTACAGGCATCACACATAGTTCACAATAAGCATCATATGCAGTTCATATAGACATATCGACAACACATAAATGCAAATAAACTTCAGAATCACTAGTAGGTTCATTCACAACCACAAATAGTCACAAGTAGTCACAGGTTATCCACAAATGCAAATGCAAATAAAATCACAAGTAGTCACTTAGGCCACGAGTTCCACTAGACCACGCTGGGTCATGAGGTTCATTCGATGCCGCCGATTGATTCTGCACAAAGGAGAAGAGATTGCATGTGTGAGACAAGATTGAACAACATGTATGGTCTCTCTGCTGCCTAACTAGTATAACCCTTGCAACTATCAGCAATATCTTCTCAATTGCATTGTGCTCTAGTATGATTGCTTAAGTACTAGTTGGTAACAAACATATAGCATTAGTCATTAAGTTTCTAGTGTCTGGCATCTTTGTAAGATTTATTCTGCATAAACTAGAAACGGTGATTATAAGGTTGTAAAGTGACTCATAGTGCCTAAAACAGTATTTGGAGCAGGTTGAGGAGGAGGGACTGGCATCGGTGGCGGAGGTTGACCGATTGCAGCGTAAACACCCCTCATATATTCGAACATCTACAGCCGCTCTGCCTCCATCCTCTGCCGCTCTGCCTCCACCCTCTGCCACTCTGCCTCCATCTTCGCATCTAGCTCCTCCCGGCGCCTCGTTTCTTGTTCCAACTGAGCCTATAATATTTCATCCCAATATCACAATGCAATGCAAAAGTATGTAAAAATCAATGAACGATGAATAAAATAGAAATAACTTGGAGTGTGTTCATCTAGAACCGTGTAGAGTCTAGCCGTGGGCGTATCGTCGGGCTGGAACGAGTGCTCCGTGCTCGAATCTAGGAGAGAGTGGGAGTACTGGGCCTGTCGATTGTGTCATCGCCAATCTAGAACTAGCCATGCTTCTTGCCTCCTCCCACCCTCATGACCACTTCTCCATCAAGGTCATGGGCGGTTGGATCATACTCTGGGCCATGGACCACCCTTGCCATCGATGTGTATCCATCGAGGCGGCTATGGACGGACTCATTGCTGTACGCTGAGGGTGGGTCCTCCGAGTTGTAGGCGATGTCGGCCATCGCTTTGCCCTTGCGGGCCAAAGCATATACCATGAACTAGGAGCAAGGCTCACCACCATGTGCATCCGATTGTAAAAAAAGCAATATGATTAGAAATTATGCAGAGTTGAGCGTTAGAATAAAGAAATGAATTCATGTACCCATCTAGCCGTGTATTCTGAGAGGTTGAGGTTGCCTTGATGGTGTGGCGCACCTGGCATCAACAAACATCGCTCCCAGCAAGCGTTGTGATTCTCCTCCCATGCGGGGTCGCACCACCTTTCCACCAACCGAGCCCAGCACTGCAGATCGTAGGCGCACCACCACAGAGGGACCTATGTCATCAAGTATATGACATATAAGAAGATGAAATTAAGCGTAATTAATCTCAGAAAAATAAGTATTAATGTTCTATATTTACCTTCAGGTATTGTTCCAGGGTTAGGATCATGGTTCTTGCCTCACTTTTAGGGAGCCTCACTCTAAGAATTTCCGCATGAAATTGGATCACGGCGTAGATGCGCGCCTCATAGTGCATGTCCTTGACGAGTTTCTTGGTGGCTTTGTCAGTCATAGCATCCACCTTGGCCTCGTACCCCTTCTTGCATCTAAAGAAAATCCTGCATATAGACGCGATGTATCCAGTAATTATTTCAAGAATGTCCAATCAATGCAATGCATTGAGCAATGTAGTGCGAGAAAGACTTACCCAAAGCTCAGCCTAAACACGCTGCGCCTTATCGTCGAATACCCTGCCATCCCGATCAGGGGTGTCGGGGATGGTGGCATAGTGGGCCCATGTGTAGGCCGGCTCGATAGTTTCGCCGAACTGCACCAGGCCAGGGAACTTTTCCTTGATCAAAAGATCAAGGATGCCGTTCACATGGCGTGTGTGATCACCCCCATCGACCTTCCTCCAACCCCTACCTAAGTGATTAAGATAAATTATTAGTTTCTATTGTAATTTTGCACATATCAAATGAAACATTAGTGATAACATCTAAAGTTACTTACTTGTCTCCATCGGGTTGAATCAGCGGGCGTCTCTCAAGAGGTATCGGTCGCCTCAGGAGGGTCGAAGGACCTCGCAACCACACACGTGATGAAGTAGAGGAAGAGGTACCCCCTATCTCCTCCTCCACCCCTGCCTCCTCCTTCACCTGTACCTCCTCCTCCATCGGGTCAAATCAGCGAGCGTCTCTCAAGAGGTATCGGTTGCCTCGGGAGGGTCGAGGGACCTCACAACCACACATGCGATGAAGTAGAGTAAGAGGTACCCCTTGTCTCCTCCTCCACCCCTACCTCCTCCTCTACCCCTACCTCCTCCTCCTCCACCCCTGCCTCCTCCTCCACCTGTACCTCCTCCTCCTCAGAGGATGAGTGAGCGGAAGGTAACTCAGACGGCGATGAAGGTACAGGCGACGGTGGCCTTGTCTTGCTTCCACCCTTCCCTCGACCCTTGGGTCTACCCTAAGGTCTCTTCCTGGACCCCTCAGCTGCATCGGACCCTTTACATGTTGCTGTGGCTTTTGAGTAAAGCGACGTTATCCTCTTCATACCGCCCACCACTGTTCAATCACCTGCAATTCAAAAGAGTAAACCAATTAGCACAGATAATACATCAAAATAGATGCAAAATAAACAAAACATACTTAGAAAATAACATGGTATGACAAATAATAAATCAATTAGCACGGATCATACATGTATTAGAAATAATCATCATGATCGGGATTAGCTGGATTATAAGTCTCATCATCACTATCACGCATGTCGATATAATCATCCTCATGCTCCGAAGGAGGAATGCCGTCATCACTGTCAGTGCTTAGATGTAATCGCTGAAGTAATTCTAAGTCCTTCACATTCTAAACCTCATCTCCGGCATCCTCGTTAGCACCACTTTCATTGTCTACTTCCATACCCTGAGCTTTGGTTAAGTCTATCTCAAAACTCCCTTCGAGCCCATCTTCTTGAAAGAACTCTTCATCATATGTGTTGGGGTCTATGTTGTAATCTTGATTGTTTGGAACAGGTAGTTTATCGTGTGGCGATACCTTGTACACAACATCCCAACCCTTAAGACGGTCTATAGTTTGGCACGGGTATGAGAGATAATAAACTTGCATGGCCTGTTGAGCCACAATGTAGACATCATCTCCTGGTAAGACGGATGATTGTCGAATTTTGACTAGCCCAAGATTAGGGGTCCGCCTCACTACTTCTGGATCAAACCAATGGCATTTGAATATAACAGGATTAAGAGGTTTGCAACTATGAAACATGAGTTCATATATTTCTTCAATTCTTCCGTTTGGAACCATTCTAGTACTTCCCTCCTTTGGGCCCTCGTCAGAACGAAATCGGCCTTAGGCTTTCTCCATGACTTCCCGCCTCTAGGAGGCGCCATGTCTAGCTTTGGTCTATTGCATAACCTCACTTGATCCACTCTAGCCTTAACATTATTCTTTGTCTTATTAGGAATGTCCATGATTGTACCAAAAATTGCCTCAGCGACATTCTTTTCAGTGTGCATTACATCAATATTATGTGGAAATAGAAGGTCATCAAAATAGGGGAGGTTCCACAAGCACAACTTGTGAGTCCATGCATGTTCCTCACCATATCCCAGAAAATGATCTCCTTGGTCATTGACCTCGAGAGCATCTAACTAAGCACGAACCGCAGCACCAATCATCATCTAGGGTGCAGGGCCTTCAACTACTACATCTTTCGTAAAGTTCTTGATGTCTCGTCTGAATGGATGGTCAAGAGGGAGGAATTGTCGTTGTTTGTCGAATGAAGAATACTTGCCACCCTTTGTCAACCAAATGAACATCAGAGACACCTTCCATACTGGGCATGAGAACTTCCCATGAACACAACAACCGTAGAATATCCCATACGCTGGAAAGTCGTGCAGGGAGTACTGGTACCAAACATGCATTTTGAAGTTTGCCTTTGTAGCTCGGTCGTATGTCCATACCCCTTCCTCCCAAGCATGGACCAAATCATCAATCAGAGGCTCCATGTACACACTCATATTATTCCCTGGGTATTTAGGAATTATCAACGACAAAAATATGTTCTATCGTTGAAAGAGGATGCTAGGGGGGAGATTGAGAGGGATAACGAACATGGGCCAACAAGTGTATGAGGCAAACACCATTCCATAAGGATTGAACCCATCTGTTGCCAGCGCAACACGTACATTACGAGCCTCTAGAGCTTTCTCACGATGAATCATATCAAACCTTGTCCATGCTTCACCATCAGATGGATGCACCAGCTTCTCAGGATTGTATCGACGTCCGTATTTGTGCCATGTCATCTATTTCATGGATTCCTCAGTCATATAAAGCCGTTGGATTCTCGGTATGAATGGAAGGTATCGTAGGATCTTCACGAGGACAATGAGCTACCTCTTCTGACCATCACCAAAGTTTATCTCCAGGAACCTAGATGATTTATGCTTCACACAGTACTTTGCTTCTGCATGTTCTTTCCTAAATAAGATGCATCCCTTCGAACAAGCATGTATCTGCTCATATGGCATCTTAAGTGCACGAAGGAGTTTCTGTGCCTCATACATGCTCTTTGGTAGGATGTGACCATCCAGGAGCAGGCTACCAACAACTGTCAGCATAACATCGAAGGCTTCTCGACTCAAGCTAAATTTGGACTTTACGGCCATTAGGCGTGCAATGGCATCTAGTTGAGAAACCTTGGCATGCCCGTGAAGGGGTTGCTATGCCACAGACAACATATCGTAATACGCCTTTGTGGTTGGCTCTGGCTCCTCCTCCCTATGTCCTTCATCGAAGTGTGCTTCATGATAGTCATTTAACATGTCTCCTACCCTAGCATCGGCATCATAATCCTCGACGCATTGTCTCACGACCTCGTCTCTCACACAATCGGATTCACCATGGTAGATCCACCAGGTATAGTCCGCCGTAAATCCATTCTTGCAAAGATGTTTACCCATGACTACCTTTGTTTGTCGATGTGTGTTTGCACAAATGCTACAGGGACACCAAGTGCATGTGCTCCTTTAACCCTTGCAAATGCTAGTTCCAAGAAAGCATCGATCTTCTCAAACCATTCATTGGTGAACGAACCTTGACTAGAGTGGCCCGTGTACATCCACTCACGGTCATCCATCCTCTAACATATCAGCAAGTAATATAAAAATCAATTGCATCTATAGGTTCCTAAACTATCTAATAGGTGAAGATAGGTCCTAATCCCACCCGAGGATGTGTAGATGGGGTTACTTTCCATGGTCTACTCCTATCCAAGATAGAATTTCAGCAGCACCTCCCCGCTGTTCTCCAAATACACATCCTGGCATGGAGATTGTGTATCTGGAGAACAACAGGGAGATGCTACCGAAACTCTGTCTCGGATCAGAGTAGAACATGGAAACTAACCCCATCTACACATCCTCCGGCTATTAAAAAAACGTGGACAATTCGAAACAAATACGGTTATAGATATGCAAAGATCTACATATTTCCAACCGTATCTCTTTTGAATGGGAGACGCCTAGCTAGGTTATGTGATATACAAACATCCTATGTTTTACATCACATGGAAAGAGGGGTGTAGGATGCCTCACCTTGCTATAGGGCAAAGTGACGAGTCAAGGACGGTGGGGGAACGATCTTTGCAATGGCCTCTCCTGCAACAAAGGAACATAATAGTGTCAATTATAAATTTCGGTAGCACCTCCCCTGCATGGTGAGGTAACCACAACCTGCAACAAACCAATGGCACGATGGCCGACAACCACATACACAGCAAACCAACGGCATGATGGCCGACAACCACATGCACAGCTTATACCTTGCAAAACCATGGTAGGGAGAAGGTGGGGGGCAGCGGGAGGGCGAGGCACGGAGCGGCAGACGGCGGCGGCAGGGTGGGGCATATATATGTATGTAGAAATCATGCTGCTAGTGCTAGCTAAATGAAGTTAATGATATATAGTATTAATTAATTACACATACATAGCCTTTCGAACTAGTGGTTAAATGCATGACAATAGACAAAAAATTGTAATAGAGAAGGAAAAACCATAGAAGAACTAGTGCAAACAATCACCTATAGCCAGGTCTGCACCTTTTGGTGAAATTACTATGTGTGCTAAACCATACCATTTCAATGTACATATTTTCTAGTCTCAGGTATTTGATATCAAACAAGTTGCAAATACTCCCTCTGTCCCAGTATATAAGGCGTAACCACCTCTGGTTCAAAGACTAAGGACCATATTTAATACGTGTTAACCGAAATCAATTGCATCAGTGTGTTCTCTACAATGGCAAGTGAAATTTAGCATTCTAATTTGAAATTTATATGTGAAAGTAGCACTATATATATACAGCTAGGTGCTGGATTATGAATCAGATTGGACCCCATCAAAGATATGAGATGCAGCATCAGGCAGTAAAGCATTAGCTAGATGCAGAATCTGAATATAGTAGTATCCAACTATCCATGAATTACTATCGGCAGGAGCTGTGTTCAAACCCCAACGGAACGTAGACTTGCAAGGCAAAGCTAGCAATAATCAACTGGCGGAGGCAGGGGCGGAGATCACCTGCGTGGCTTGCAGTAGGCGGGGTTGAGCTCGCCCATGCGGCTCGCGGTGGCCGGGGCGGACCTCTCCCATGCACAACCCACGGTGGAGCTCGCCTACGTCGCTTGCAGCCTGCGGCGTGGCTCGTGATGGCCAGGGCGGAGGTCGTTGGGAGCAGCCTACACGCGGCTCGCGGCAGCCGGGGTGGAGGTCGCTGCGCAGCCCACGTCGTGGCGGAGCACAGCACGGAGCAAGGCGCGGGAGGACGGCGGGCGCGGGCGTGGGGCGCTGGGTGTGCCAGTGGCTATTTGTGTGCGTGCGGTCGGTGGTGGTGTGCATATAAGGGGGGGTTTGCCGAGTGCCCCTGATACTACACTCGACAAACACCAGATTTGTCGTGTGCCAGATCAGGGGCACTCGGCAAATCCATTTTTTTTTCATTTTGTCACTACGCGTGTGTTAGGCCGGTGGGGGGGGGGTTAGATGAGGGGCACTCGACAAACTTAGTTTTTTTTTCATTTTCCTTCTTTTCCTTCTTTTCCATAACGTGTTTTTCTAAATTTGTTCCGATGTACTTTGAAAATATCTTGTCAAATTCACTCAACAATATATATTTGATTTTTCTACGAATATTATTCCATTATTTCATGCAGTTATAGCTCAAATTCAATTTATATCAATTAAAATTCTATAATTGCACTTAATAAATTAAAATTATCAAATTGATCCAAAAAATTACCAAAATTACACATGAATCAATCTATGTTCTTTATTGCCTATACAAAAAGTTTTGAAGTCAAACCCTAATTTGATCGTCACTTTGACTCCAAATCTTACCGAATCCTTCTCAACGCTACGATTCTTCTTCTAAGATACTTCAGTTTGTAAACATCGTATATGACAGATTGTGCTAAATACTCTCAATTTTTTACCACAACCTACACGTATGATATCTTGAGATCTTTACAAATCTCATGATTTTTAGACTTCGTTTGCTTTTTTTAGAATTTAAAAACCATTTGGGCACACGTTCATGATCGTGTTTCCTGAATAAGATGTTCGAAATTTCTTTTCTTTTCCCGGGGAAGGCCTCACACCGGACTCAATAACATGAATATCATTTTTCTACTCATTTTATTCTATTATTTGAATCACTTGCAGTTCAAATTTGACTTATACAAAAAAAATCCATGAAATGCAATAAATTAATTAAATATAGCAAACAGATCCAGAAATATAACAAATCCTAACATGGAGTACCACATATTGTATGTGGAGAGTAGAAAAAGTTTCAAGGTCAGAAGAGAAAAAACTTATTATTTTATGTAGTTATAGCTCAAATTCAATTTATATTAATTAAAATTCTATAATTGCACTTAATAAATTAAAATTATCAAACGATCCCAAAAATTACCAAAATTACACATGAATCAATCTATATTCTCTATTGCCTATACAAAAAGTTTTGAAGTCAGACCCTAATTCGACCGTCACTATAACTCCAAATCTTACCAAATCCTTCTCAACACTACGATTCGTCTTCTAAGATACTTCAGTTTGTAAATATCGTACATGACAGATTGTACAAAACATTCTCAATTTTTACCACATCCTCCACGTATGATATCATGAGATCTTGACAAATCTCAAGATTTTCAGACATCGTTTGCTTTTTTTAGAATTTAAAAACCATTCGGCCACACGTTCATGGTCGTGTTTCGTGAACAAGATGTTCGAAATTTCTTTTTATTTCCTAGGTAAGGCCTCACACCGGACTCAATAACATGAATATCATTTTTTTACTTATTTTATTCTATTATTTGAATCACTTGCAGTTCAAATTTGACTTATAACAAAAAATTCCTTGAAATGCAATAAATTAATTAAATATAGCAAACAGATCTAGAAATATACCAAATCCTAACATGGAGTACCACATGTTGTATGTGGAGAGTAGAAAAAGTTTCAAGGTAAGAAGAGAAAAAACTTATTATTTTATGCAGTTATAGCTCAAATTCAATTTATATCAATTAAAATTCTATAATTGCACTTAATAAATTAAAATTATCAAATGGATCCAAAAAAATCAACAAAATTACACATGAATCAATCTATGTTCTCTATTGCCTATACACAAGTTTTGAAGTCAAACCCCAATTCGATCGTCACTTTGACTCCAAATCTTACCGAATCCTTCTCATCACTACGATTCTTCTTCTAAGATACTTCAGTTTATAAACATCGTACATGACAGATTGTGCAAAAGATTCTCAATTTTTTAGCACAGCCTCCATATATGATATCATGAGATCTTGACAAATCTCATGATTTTCAGAATTCATTTGCTTTTTTTAAAATTTAAAAAACCATTCGGCCACACGTTCGTGGTCGTGTTTCCTGAACAAGATGTTCGAAATTTCTTTTCTTTTCCTGGGTAAGGCCTCACACCGGACTCAATAACATAAATATCATTTTTCTACTCATTTTATTCTATTATTTGAATCACTTGCAGTTCAAATTTGACTTATACCAAAAAATTCCTTGAAATGCAATAAATTAATTAAATATAGCAAATAGATCCAGAAATATACCAACTTCTAACATGGAGTACTAGATGTTGTATGTGGAGAGTAGAAAAAGTTTTAAGGTCAGAAGAGAAAAAAACTTATTATTTTATGCAGTTATCACTACTGGAAACCATATTATCCATGTGTGCTCAAAAACCGTCAAGGAAGCTGAAAAAACCGTCAGGGAAATAAATTCTGTCGGGCAACCAATAGGCAAATCCCGTCAAGGATAGCTCGGCAAAGAAATTCTTTTTGCCTTTGAGTTTCCTGTCAGAAAGATATCTCCGACGGTATTATTTTGACAGCAAGCTCACAGAAAAATTATGCGTCCTTGGGTTTAGGAAACCGTCAAGTTAAATGTTTTCCCATCAAAGATATAAGTATTTTCTCTATGGGTTTCGTACAATACTCTGTCAGGCAGCCCTCAGGAAATGTATAGCTTTTTCTATCGCCGCCACACTATTTCTATGTAGGTTGGCCTTCAAGGTATTTGTAATTTTTCTGTCACAATAGAACCATCAAAGAAAATTGGTTGTTGACAGAAAAATGACACCATTCTCATTGATTTCCAGCTGATTCCAAGAAGCACAAATGTACCAAACAGCATAAGACACATTTATAGCATACAGATTAGAATTTCCACCAAATCATTGTACCACCATCGTACCACCAGCACATGCTTCCTAAGTTATTCATGTACAGCCATGTTACATGCCACGTCCTGGTTTTAGCTAAGACCATCTAACATTGTACTAATAAGTTATCTAAGCTCAACCATACATGTTCAGAAGACAAAAGACAGCTACTAACACATAAGTTGTTCAAAAGACAAGTCCTCACCGTCCATATGTCCTCGCTGTCCATTGCGCACCATAGGTGTCCCCATCAACATGAGATGAACTAGTGGGTAGCTGCAAAACAGATAGTACTATGTAAGTATGAGTTGGACTTTAAATTTTCTATAGATTAAAAGGGTAACCTACTCATTCCGTAGCATTGCTTATGGAATTGTTCTCTGTAACTGTTTTGACTGAACTGAGTGCTATTTGAGTGATTCTCGATCTAGTAAAAACTATCTGATCTAGTGTATCTATAAAACACTAATCTTCCTTTGGTAAATACTATATAAGTACCTTGATAGGTCACTATGTAGGTACCATGATAGGTCAATAAAAAAGTATGAAATATTACTAAATGAACTGATTACAAAGAAGGGTAAAGAGCAAATACATGAGAATGTTTTAGCACCTTGTGATTCCATTATCACTGACAAGGGGCTGGATGTCCTCACCATAAGCCGTCTCGTTAGCAATTCTATAGCATCACACTTATCAAGCATGAGAATAGTTAAACAGAATGTGTATTATCAGCTCATGAAGTACAATCCTAGTGGAAAAACTCCATAGGAAATTTCTTACTAATCGTAATGTTATGTACAATACTAGCTACTGAACCAAATTATGCAGGACCTACTATTTAACCAAGTCATGCAGGATCTCATCTTTGCATTTTCCTCTGTAAAACTCGATCATTTACCAGAACTGACTAGCAATCATTAGAGTTAAAAAAGAAGACAGTAGTGTGCAAAAGATAATGAGGCATAGCTGATTGGAATGTATTATAATTTAAGGACTTCATTTTTTCCATAATGGAAAATCAGTTTCAGCTTTAATTTAAACTAGAATGAAACTCAACTTACCAACTCATCATTGCAAGAACAAGATATGGTAATATAGTAGTAGACTCAAGGTGACATGCTTGGACAACACTACCATACTAAAATTGATCACTTAGAATAGGTACAGAGAAGATCGTATCTCCTTCTTTGAAAATAAAAAATTCATTACACTGAAAATACAAGGCCATACACAAAGATCAAACCTGAACAGCTTTTTAAGCATTCATGGTGCTCTCTGCAGCAATCCATCATCTCTGCACCTGACTTGAACTCAGCAAGGTACCTGCAAAATCATCATGAGGAGAAATCAGATACCAAGATATATGTGCAGTGGCAGTGTAGTGTGTGTGTGGGTTTAGAGTTGTGTGTGTGTGGCTTTGTGTTGTTTTGTATGGGTTCTTGTCCCATTTTTATCTTCTTAATATAATGATGCACAACTCTCATGCGATTTCGAGAAAAAAAATATATATGTGCAGTAGGGGGATAAAAATCCATGGATCACAAATTCATATCCTTCAAGCTTCTACTATAAGAGACACATCACATCATGTATCATATAGACAAATTCATAGATAGCAACCTCAGCATGCACCATAAATAAAAGGAATTATGATTATGATGATTTTGCTACTGAACCAAGTCATGCTAGACCTACCTACCAAACAAGACATGCAGTACATACCTTCATAGTATAGAAAGTAATCAATCCTAGGCTTAATTTGGTTTAAAAAATTGAACACAAGAATCAACCAGTCAAAAAACAACACTATTTTAACTTGTCCAAGATTAGAAATTACCAGCATGTTGTATTCTATCAATAAAGAATTATGGCCTAGCATCTAAGTACTTCAGATTCAATTTCGAGCAGATCTGCATGGACAAGGTCTAAACTAATATAGTGAAATCGAGACAAAATTCTACACCCATGCGTACTACATATGGAATTTTACCAATCAAGCATAGACAACAACTACAGCTGGGGAGGCAAGAGGCATGACATTGGGGAAAACTTGCCTGCACTCCCAGCAGCCGCCGCGTTGCCTGAAATCTCCCCAGAGCAGCAACAAATTGTGTAGCCACCTTGCTTGACCTCGCCCTAGAGCATCAGATGTTCATAGCCGCCATTTGTTGAACTTGCCCTGAATCCACAACAACTGGATCTGAGAGGGGAGCGAAGGAAGCACGTGAATCTGAGAGGGGAACCAGAAAGAAGCAGTCAGATCTTGGAGGGATGGAGGCGGTTGGCGGAGTGTGGGAGGGGAGCTACCTATGGCGAGGACGTTCCCGGCGACCCGGTGGCATGGAGGCCGCCTCCTGTGATGAACCGCTGCACGAGCCAGCGGGAGAGGCGTGGATCCTTGGGGGCTGGTTAGCGGCGTGTAGGCAGGAGGTGGCGGTGGCGACGAGGACTCGGCCGACGGTGGCCAGGAGGATGCGGCCGGACCGCCGGAGGTGCCCGTTGGGCTGGGCTCGAGGAGATCAACACTAACACCCGTGAGTTGGAGGAGCCGCCGCGTTCGTGAGCATGGGTTCGGGAGGAATGTGAGGGGCGGCGGCAGACGGTGGATTGGGAAAGGAAAGGATAAGGATGGTGCTTTTGAAGGGATTTTTGGCTTTGGAGGCGCGAACCATAAAAAATAATGCGCGCGCAGCCAAAATTTTTGGCACCACTAATTACTCTGTGTCAAATTGCACATGTATCAAAAAAATTGCACAGAAAAATCATAAAGCACACAGAAAAAATTGCTTCGATTATCCTGTGAGCCAATTTTCCTGTGTGTTCCATCAAAACCTATAGGGATATTTCTTTTTCCTAGTGAGGCATGTGAACTCACAGGTTAAATATTAATTTCCATGTGAGTTCTGCTGCACTCGACTAGAAAAAATGTCCAGCACACAGGAAAAATGCAGTTTCTAGTAGTGTATAGGGACAGTTAAATGAGCGGACACTACAAAGACAACATCTTTACAATCAATAGCATAGTGTAGATTTTCTAAACTGCCCCTAAAAACCGGTTTTGGCCACTAGGAATAATAGTTTCCTCAGTAGTGTAACTATGTTGCACATTTTGCTACAAAAAACAATATTGTTATGTAGATATTATCATATGACCATTATTTTAAGACCTTTCTGTCTATGCTTCTTGCTATTGTTATTCAAATCTATGGCATATGCAATATGTCATGTTTACTCTACAATCCCATGTTAGCATTAGATTCTACATGCAAGTGTAATATAATATTTATTTCAAATTTGGGATGGTGACTTATAATACATAAAACATGTTTTGCAAAACATATGTTATTTTGGTCCAAATCATGTGTTCCACGATCGTACCATCAAAGTGTTACTAGAGCTAAGAAAATTGTTTCACATATAACTGTTCACAAACTTGTTACTGTATAATCAATACTTTTTTGGATGTAATAGAACACATATATTGTGTTACAATATATCAAACTATGGTAACATGGGCAATTGGAACACTAACAAGATCAAAAACTAAAAGACCTAGAAACACTTTCCTTATCTTATAGTAACACAAGTTGGTGTTATTATATCCCTTTTATTAGTAGTCTGATTAACACATGTATTAGAAGTTAGTGTTTCATAACTACATTTAATAAATACTTACATATTTTTTTTTGCTTTGTCGTTGATTGTTTTATGATATAGTATATATTTAGACTTTTTAGTGTCCATCTGGTTGTGATGAACTAATCACTTCCTTGGTCTTGGAGACACTAGCGGAAACAACAGATTTGCCGAGTGCAAAAATGTTTGCCGAGTGCATTCTATCGGACACTCGGCAAACAAGCTCTTTGGTGAGTGCTGCAAAAAACACACTCGGCAAAATAATGGCAGTCGGCAAACAAACTCTTTGCCTAGTGCTGACAAAAAACACTCGGCAAACTAAGAAAAAACATTCGGCAAAACAGAGACAATCAGTATAAAACCGCCACATGGACATCTGTCAGTTAGTGTGTCGACCGTTAGGAGTTTGCTGAGTGTCCGTTAGTGGCACTCAGCAAAGAAATAAGTTTGTCGAGTGTTTTTTCAGCACTCGGCAAAGAAATAAGTTTTGCCGAGTGTTTTTTTTGCACTCGGCAAATAAATAAGTTTTTTTCTCTTCTGACCTTGAAACTTTTTCTACCCTCCACATACAACATGTGGAACTCCATGTTAAGATTTGGTATATTTCTGGATTTGTTTGCTATATTTCTAGAATGATAAGCATATTTTGACCAAGTCAAAGTTAAACAAAGTAAATTTTCATTCTTATTTGTTTTAGAATATGTGTTGTGTCAATTGGTCAAAAATAGCAATACAATCCTAGAGACACATTGAATACAAATTTATGGTTGCACTAGTAGAGAACAGACCTTTGATCCTCGGCCAAAATGGGCTCTAGTCCCGGAATTTTTTGCGCCCGGGACTAGAGATACCTTTAGTCTCAGTTGGTGGCTCCAATCGGGACTAAAGATCCCTGCCCAACGGCTACTGCGCCAGACAGAGGTGGCAGGGACCTTTAGTCCCGGTTGGAGCCACCAACCGGGACTAAAGGTATACTTTTACTCCCGGTTGGTGGCTCCAACCGGGAGTAAAGGTCTACTCCCGGGCCGTGGCTGCGCCCGGGGTTGGAAAGTTACCTTTAGTCCCGGTTGGAGCCACCAACCGGGACTAAAGGTCCCCCCTTTATATCCCGGCTGTCTCCTTCCTCCCCAAGCCCGAGCTCAGCACATTTGGAAGCTCACTGCAGTAGTGTTCTTGCTTCCTCCCTCCCTCCATTGTTCCTCCATCCATTCTTCGATTCCTCCGTCGATTTCTTTGATTTCTTCGTCGATTCTTCAGTTGTAAAGGTTACCAATCTCATACTCTCATTTTTCACCATTGTCTTATCTCATTTTGTTCACTATATATATATGGTTCTTTATTGTGGTTTTTTTCATTTGTAAGCAATTTGAGCTCAAAATCACTTCAAGCTTGCATATTTACATGAAAGAAGGTTAAAGTAGCTAGTTGAACTTGCGGACCGTGTTCATCTCAGCGACCATGTTCTCTGCTGAGCGTTAACGAACGTCAAGGAGGAGCTTTGATTCTACGAGGGAGAGCGGCAACGGTCATGGAAGACCGTGTTCCCTTCCTCGTAGAATCGGAGCTCTTCCGTGGCAGGTACGGTGCCGTCCGGTGGAGAAATGCTCGCCGAGATGATCATGTAAGCAAGTTCAACTAGTACGGATGGTTATTTATTCACATGTTCCAATATCATCGCAGTAGTCTGTCAATCACCGTACTTTTTATTTTAACTTTTTATGAAATGAAAAACTTAGAAAATAGTTAGAAAATTATAGAAAATCCGTACTACTTGAACTTGCGGACCGTGTTCAGCTCAGCGAGTATGTTCTCTGTCGAGCGGTAACGGACATCAAGGAGGAGCTTTGATTCTACGAGGGAGAGCGACAACGGCCGTGGAAGACCGTGTTCCCTTCCTCATAGAATCGGAGCTCTTCCTTGAAAGTACGGTGCCGTCCGGTGGAGAAATGCTCGCCGAGATGATCACGTAAGAAAGTTCAACTAGTACGGATGGTTATTTATTCACATGTCCCGATATCGTCGTAGTAGTCTGTCAATCACCGTACTTTTTATTTTAACTTTTTATGAAATGAAAAACTTAGAAAATAGTTAGAAAATTATAGAAAATCCGTACTAGTTGAACTTGCGGACCGTGTTCAGCTCGGCGAGCATGTTTTCTGTCGAGTGGTAATGAACATCAAGGAGGAGCTTTGATTCTATGAGGGAGAGCGACAATGGTCGTGGAAGACCGTGTTCCCTTCCTCATAGAATCGGAGCTCTTCCTTGACCAAGTACGGTGCCGTCCGGTGGAGAAATGCTCGCCGAGATGATCACGTAAGCAAGTTCAACTAGTACGGATGGTTATTTATTCACATGTCCCGATATCGTCGCAGTAGTCTGTCAATCACCGTACTTTTTATTTTAACTTTTTATGAAATGAAAAACTTAGAAAATAGTTAGAAAATTATAGAAAATCCGTACTAGTTGAACTTGCGGACCGTGTTTAGCTCGGCGAGCATGTTCTCTGTCGAGCGGTAACGGACATCAAGGAGAAGCTTTGATTCTATGAGGGAGAGCGACAACGGTCGTGGAAGACCATGTTCCCTTCCTCGTAGAATCGGAGCTCTTCCTTGACCAAGTATTGTGCCGTCCGGTGGAGAAATGCTCGCCGAGATGATCACGTAAGCAAGGTCAACTAGTACGGATGGTTATTTATTAAAACATGTTTTTGAGCTATAGTATATTAAAAACGAGTATAGAGATATAGATAATTTTATAGTTTCTTAATTTTATTTGTTTATAAAATAAGAAATTTATAGTGTATTAAAAATGAGTATAGAGAGAAGATGGCAACTGCTTCATTGTTTAGAGATATAGATAATTTTATAGTTTTTTAATTTTATTTGTTTATAAAATGAGAAATTTATAGTGTATTAAAAATGAGTTTACAAAGTAGATGGCAACTGCTTCCGGGTCCTCGGCCTCTCATGGGTTTCCAAAGCGACTTAGGCCGGGCCTCCCTCTCATTCCATGCGGCAAGTGTCGTGATGAGACGAAGATTGTGATGGAGTACCGAGTGAAGAAGGAGGGTCCCAACAAGGATCGTATCTTCTACAAGTGTCCGGATCGCAATGTGAGTTATTTTATCGTATTTAATGATTATGGTTAGTTTATACCTATTTCCATGATGGTTGTGATTAAAGTTCTAATTTTTTGTTTTAATTTCAGTGGAATGGCAGTGGACGATGTTCAGGCTTCTACTAGGAGGAAGAGTATGTTGAACTCGTGCAAAAATATCTTGCACAACAGGCAGATACGGTGGCTAATGAGGCAGTGATCCAGCCGAAGAAGCCCAAAGATGTTGCACAATCGGGGGATCTGTCTGTTTTAGTTGAGATTGGTCGCGAAATCCTTGTGCTCCTGAAATGTATTTTAGCTTTAGTTCTTTTAGTGGTAGTTGGGATTGTCTACATTGTAGCGATGCTTTCATAAATTTGTACCTTTTGTGGTGGTACGCATGTTGTATAAATAATTAATTATGATCTAGGTTTTAATATGGTATTTATGTCATGTAATGCAGATGAGCCGGCATTGGATGTACAATGCCGATCGCCGCTCCCAAGAGTTCATTGACGGCGTGCATTCTTTGTTACATGCGGCCAAGGCAAACAAATGCGACGGTTTTATGTGCTGCCCATGTGCCATATGTAAGAATACGGTGGAATATCCTTGCTCAAAGACTCTTCATTCACACTTGTTCAAGTCGGGTTTCATGTCAAACTATATTTGTTGGACGAAGCACGGAGAAACCGGTGTTGTAATTGAAGAAGGTGAAGAAGAACAATGGGACGACAATGATATTATTCCCGATGGTGCGTGCTTCAATGATATTGCAATGGGAGAAGCTGAAGAAGAGGTAGCCGCAGAAGATGATCCGGCTGATGATCTTTGTCAGGTCATTCGTGATGCACAAATAGAATGTGAAAGTGAAAAGGAGAAGATCAAGTTCGAGCGGATGCTAGAAGATCACAAGAAATTGTTGTACCCAACTTGTGATGCAGGGCAGAAAAAGTTGGGAACCACACTAGTATTGCTGCAATGGAAGGCAAAGAAGGTGTATCTGACAAAGGATTTGGAGAGTTACTAAAAATCCAAAAGAAGATGCTTCCGAAGGACAATGAATTGCCCACCACTACCTACGAAGCAAAACAAGTTGTGCTGTCCTATGGGGCTAGAAATTGAGAAGATACATGCATGTCCTAATGACTACATCCTATACCGTGGCAAAGAGTACGAGAAATTGGATGCATGCCCGGTATGCCCTGCATCGCGGTATAAGATCAGGCGAGATGACCCTGGTGATGTTGAGGGCGAACGTCCGCGGAAGAAAATCCCTGCCAAGGTTATGTGGTATGCTCCTATAATACCACGCTTGAAACGTCTGTTCAGAAACAAAGAACATGCAAAATTGTTGCGATGGCACAAAGAAGACCGTAAGGTAGACAATATGTTGAGACACCCTGCTGATGGGTCCCAGTGGAGAGCAATCGACGGAGAATTCCTGGAGTTTGCAAATGACGCAAGAAACTTAAGGTTTGCTTTAAGTACAGATGGTATCAATCCTTTTGGAGAGCAGAACAGTAGTCATAGCACTTGGCCTATTACTCTAAGTATCTACAACATTCCTCCTTGGTTATGCATGAAGCGAAAGTTCATTATGATGCCTGTGCTCATCCAAGGCCCGAAGCAACCTGGCAATGACATCGATGTGTACCTAATACCACTTATTGACGAACTTCTCATTTTGTGGAATAAAGAAGGTGTACATGTGTGGGATGAGTACAAACAGGAACACTTTGATCTGCGAGCATTGTTGTTCGTAACAATCAATGATTGGCCTGCTCTAAGTAATCTTTTAGGACAGTCAAACAAGGGATATAATGCATGCACACACTACTTCGGTGATATTAGAGGTGTATTCTTGAAAAAATGTCGAAAGGTTGTGTACCTTGGCCATCGTCGATTTCTTCCTGCAAATCACCCCGTAAGAAAGAAAGGCAAGCATTTTAAAGGAAAGGCAGACCACCTGACCAAGCCTCGCAACCGAACCGGTGAGGATGTACTGGATATGGTCAATGATGTGAAAGTCATCTTTGGAAAAGGACATGGCAGCCAACCTGTTCCGAACGACGCTAATGGTCACGCACCCATGTGGAAGAAGAAGTCCATATTTTGGGACCTACCCTATTGGCAAGTCCTAGAGGTCCGTAGCTCGATCGACATGATGCACCTAACGAAGAATCTTTGTGTGAACCTTCTAGGCTTCATGGGTGTGTATGGAAAGCCTAAGGACACATTTGAAGCACGACAGGATCTACGTTGTTTGAGACAAAGAGACAACCTGCATCCAAAGAAGACAGATGATGGACGCCATTACTTATGTCCTGCCAGCTACACTCTAAGCAAAGAGGAGAAGGAAATCATGTTTGAATGCTTAAACGACATCAAGGTACCATCTGGATTCTCCTCGAATATAAAGGGTATTATAAATGTGCCAGAGAAGAAATTCTATAACTTAAAGTCCCATGACTATCACGTTCTCATGACGCAATTACTTCTAGTTGCATTAAGAGGAATTCTACCTCCAAATGTACGTCTAACCACCGTGAAGCTATGTGCATTCCTCAATGCAATTTCTTAGAAGGCAATTGATCCAACTGATCTAGCTAAACTACAGAATGGTGTGGTTCAATGTCTCGTTAGCTTTGAGTTGGTGTTCCCTCCTTCCTTCTTTGATATCATGACACACCTCCTAGTTCACCTAGTCAAGGAGATTTTTATTCTCGGTCCTGTGTTCCTACACAACATGTCCCCTTAGAGAGATTCATGGGAGTCCTGAAGAAATATGTTCACAATCGTGCTCGCCCAGAAGGAAGCATCGCCAAGGGCTATGGAACAGAAGAGGTCATTGAGTTCTGTGTTGACTTTATTCTCGACCTTGACTCGATTGGTGTTCCTGAATCAAGACATTAGGGGAGACTAAGCGGAAAGGGGACACTAGGGAGGAAAACATATATTGGTACGGATGATGATTATTTCAATAAAGCGCACTACATAGTTCTACAGAACTCCTCTTTGGTACATCCGTATATTGAGACACACAAGGATCTCTTACGATCCGAGTTTCCAGGGAAGACTGAAGCTTGGATTACGCGTAAGCACATGGAAACTTTCAGCGGTTGGTTGCGAAAAAAATGTCAAGGTGATGGGAGCATCCATGAGCAACTGTATTTATTGGCTATGCAACCATCATGGCATATCGTCATATACAAAGGGTACGAGATAAATGGGAACATATTCTACCCAGTAGCCCAAGATAAAAGGAGTACCAACCAAAACAGTGGTGTCCGCATAGATGCCACAGACCCAAATGGGAATAAGTAGACATATTATGGACGCATAGATGAAATATGGGAACTAGAATATGCACCTACTTTGAAGATCCCATTGTTCAAGTGCCAATGGGTCAAGGTGATCGGAGGCGGGGTAACAGTAGACAATGAGTATGGAATGACAACAGTAGACTTTAGTAATATTGGGTACAAGAACGAACCTTTCGTCCTTGCCAAGGATGTGAATCTGGTGTTCTATGTCAATGATATGTCTACCAAACCAAAAAGAGGGAAAACGATAATGACTCAACCAAAGAGCCAAAGCGCCACATAGTTCTTTCAGGGAAAAGAGTCATCGTGGGAATTGAGGACAAGTCGGACATGTCAGAAGATTATGAAAAGGATGACCGAATTCCGCCATTCAAAGTGAACAAAGACCCTAGCATCTTGGTAAATGATGAGGACACTCTATGGTTACGACGCGATCATAATCAAGGGACATACGTAAAGAAGAAGTTCACTGCTGTGCCCACTTGATGATATAGTGATTTAATGTAGTGTGTGTTTGAGATATTATGTCATATTTCAAATTAAATCAATGTTTGATTTGGTGGGATTTCTCTCTCAAAAAGGTAAATTAGGATATTGAGTGATGAAAAATTAAAATATTAACGTTAAAATGATGTGAAAACAAATTTCCTGTCCAAAACCAATAGTTTTAATAATTTTAATTAAACACTACATTTTTGCATTAATGAAATAATAAATATTAGTTACATTATGTTTTATAATTGTAACAAAAAATAAAAAAAGTTAGGTTATAGATTTTTCCTATGTGCAATAAAGAAAAAGAAAATCCATATTTTAAACAAAATAATTTTATGCCTTTTATTTAATTTACTATGTATTTAACAAAAACTATTGCATTTCTATTGTATTTAACAAGACTATTGCTTAAAACACGCGGAAAACGAAACTGCAGCCCACCTTTACTCCCGGGTTGGAAGCCCAGCCGGGAGTAAGGTGGCCTGCAGTTTCGTGGCCTGCCAAAAAACCTCTACTCCCGGTGCTTATTATCAACCGGGAGTAAAGGTAAACCTTTACTCCCGGTGGGTGGATGGCACCGGGAGTAAAGGGGCATGGCATATATATACCAGTGCCATCTTCTTCCTTGCGTTCTTCGCCGATTCCTCTCCCCCTGTGCCCACGCCACTCGGCCTGCCACACCGAGGACGCCGCCGCCACCCCACCCGACGTCGGTCGTCGCCACCGCCTCACGCGCGTCCGCGGTCCCCACGCCACCCCATGCGCTAATGACCTCACGACGCTAGCTGCTGCCCCGGCCGCCCCGGCCAGACGCAAGGCCACACCGCCGGTACTCTCGCACGGCCAGACGCGCGCGCGGCCACACTGTGCCGGTACCCTCGCCCCGGCCAGATGCGTGGCCACACCGCCGGTACCCTCGCCCCGGCTAGACGCGCGGGCCACACCACCGGCCGCCCCGAGGTACGCTAGCTGTGCTTGCTCCGATCCTATTCCATCGATCTCCATGCATGAAACACATATGTTTTAGGCAACGATCATGGTAACCGTACGTACATGTTGTTCACGTTTTCTTTTATTCCTACGTGCATGCTTTGATACAGTAGCGAAACTTTGTTGGTTGTCACTTGCATACGTACGTACGTCAACAAATGTGTGTATCGATCACAAACCCAAACGTATACTTAGCTAATTTTCATGGCACGTCGCACACGGCGTTCAGACGGGCATTATTCTCTATCGCGCTAACTATTATAAGAAAGAAAGCGCCAAAGGAACAGATCAAAAAAATTCTAGTGTATACGCGCCATCTATAAGCGCCATGCATTTCTATGTATAAGCGCCATGCGTTTCTATGTATACGGTGGAGCACCGCCGCCCTCATTCGCCCTAGGGTTTATACGGTGGAGCACCGCTGCCCTCGTTCACCCTAGGGTTTATACGGCGGAGCACCACCGCCCTCGTTCGCCCTAGGGTTTAGGGTTTATACGGCGGAGCACCACCGCCCTCGTTCGCCCTAGGGCTTAGGGTTACGCCGCCCTCGTTCGATCATTTTTGGTGGGTGAAGGTTGTGCAGGTGGTTGTGGATGATATAGCTGAGTCTATGAAGGGTGTAGCAGATGAAGTGGTTGAGAGTGTGCTTGAAAATACAGTTATGGAGATGGCGAGGGATATGGCATGCGAGGTGTGTTTTGAAGAGGATGCTCCCGATGTTTGGGAGTTCCAACGCCAAGGGTCAACTTGATGTCTATTTTTATCGATGTAACGTGTGTTGTTGTATTTGTTGTAAATTTGGAGTGTTGTTGTGAACCTCTTCGAGGGTTCCAATCATTGTAAACATTATTTGGAGTTGTTTACTCGACGAGTCAGGATGCAGTGCGATTTTGTTGTCACTTTGGTTTGCAGCAACGCCCTCCTTTTCTTTTAGGCGAGGCTCATCGTTTATTGTTCTCAGAAACTTGACGCGCAACGATGCCCCCTTTCTTTCAGGCGAGGCTCGCTATTTTCCATTTAATAAAACCTAATGCGTAGCGATGCCCCCCTTTTGTTTCAGGCGGGACCGCCGCCAAAACCTACTCGCTTCCTGATTCTTCTTATCATACAAACCAACCTTCACCCGTCAAAACCTACTCGTTTAGTGTTTATGGTTTATACGGAGGAAGATTTTACGCATGTAAGCAAAGATTTGACGTACTATATATTGGTTTTGTTTTTTGAAGCTAGATGGCTGACCCAAGAAACATGGATGAGGAGGAGTTGATGATGAATTTGATCAACACTGGCACTCAAGTTGCCGGTGATGATGGTGCTAAAAATAACGTGCAAGAGGATGCAGATGACGGGAGTCAGTACTTAGCTCTTGAACAAAATGAGCAACAACATATTGGCTAAGTATATATTTTTTATTATTAGCTATATATATTATCATATGTCTTATGTGTGCTCATGACATTAAAAATAATGTTTATGTTTTGTAGCCCTCTGGATCGACATCAACAACTACAATGAAGAGTAAAAATGTTTGAGGTCCCAAAAAGCCATTGGAGGGCCGCTTCATCATCTCGGAGTTCAATGTGGATACAGGAGAACCGGGGGGCCGAATAAAATGAAATTCGTGCACCACTGTGGTTACCTTGTACGGGACCAGCTCCCGATCAGTACCCGCGAATGGAAGAAGAAGACCAATGCTCCTCATATCAGTTTTGTCTCCGATCGTGACAAGACGTTAATTTGGAAAGATGTCTTGGTACATTTCACGCTCCAAACAGATTGTTATGATGATATAATAGATGGTGATGAATTGAAGGAGTGAGTTAGGGATTGGGCAATGAAGAAGATGACCACCCAGTTTCAGACTTGGAAGAAACACCTATACACGACGTATGTCAAGAAGAACATAGCACCAGATTTTATTGTCCCAGGCCCAATCTCAAAGCAGAGGCCCTATTGGGATGAGTTTGTACAGTACAAGACTTCGGAAGAGGGTATGAGTTGGGTGATAAAGAACCAACGTAATGCCCAATAGAAGACATACCACCATAACTTGGGATCAGGTGGCTACCCGACTGCCATTAAGAAGTGGAACAAAATGAAAGCAGACCTTCTTGCCAAGGGTATCACACCAGAATGACTCGAGTGGGGAGAACGTGCAAAGAATTGGTTTTTTGCTCATAGGGGAACACTAGACCAGGAGATAGGGAAGTGCGTTTATGGCGCAAGACTGCAAGAAGCAGCAGAAAGATTGTTTTATGCTCAGAGAGCTACTGCTAGTGGTGCGTTCAGGCCCAACAGAGAGAAGGATGAGCTGACATACGGCATCGGGACTATTGAACATGGTGGCCAAACTAGAGGCAAAGGAAGTGTCTCATGGGAGCATGGATTCCCTCAGGATAGACCTTCCTACAGAAGCCACCAGAGAAAGAAGGAAGAAGAGGCACAACGGCTCTAGAGGTTGGAGGAAGTAGTGCATGAAGCACAGGAGCGGGAAAAAAACCTTGAAGCGAGAATGTAGGAGGAAATCAGAAGGCAAGTGCAAATAGCAGTGAGTGCAAGCAAGCAGGCATCAGAGCCAGGAATCAACATTAGCCAATCTGTTCAGTTGAAAAGCAGATGCGCTTCTAAGGAGATACCAAATCAAGGGGACACAGGACTGCGCTTCCCTATGGATGACGTCACTGAACCTTGTACATCGTGTGAGCTACACATTCCGAAGGGGAATTCCACAATCAAGGTGGCTATCGGTCTTGTTAATCCTATCGACCGAACCAAGACACCAAGGATTCATGGGAATATAATCCAAGAAGGATATGCTACCATCTCGGTAGATAAAGCTAAAAAAGGTTTTAGTGATTTGCCTCTTGACATTCCTAGAGGTGATTGCGAGAAGACTCTAGGAGAAGCATAGAGGACATTCATTCTATGGCGCAAGCGCTACATCATCATTCCCGGGATGTCGGCTCCACCTCCTCCTGAACTACCTCACCATAGGTACGTGCGGATGAAAACACTACATCATTAATTTGTATTGGCTTAAATAATTAACAATCTGCTCATAATAATATGTCATTCCTTTTTTTGTAGCAGATCCTCCCCCAACCTAAATCCAATTGTTCAATCGCCAGATCATCATAGTGCTCTGTACGATGACATTGTGTTGGAAGGCGAGGCTGCATCCACACCATCTCTAAGGAGGTCTCCAACGCCGCAGCCGCCACCTCCAAGGAGGTCTCCAATGCCGCTGCCAACACCTCCAAGGAGGTCTCCAACGCCTCCCCCGCCCCCGCCTACCAAGAAGCCTAGCAAGAGGCCAGCCCCGCAAACGAAGAACCAGTCCCCGCCGGCAAAGAAAGCCACTGTGAAACCAAGGGCTATTCCCAAAATAATATCTGAAGAGAAGGAAGAAGGAACTGATGCATATAAAAAAGATATGTCTAGATTCTATGACAAACTTAAAAAGAATCAAGAAGCAAGGAGAAACCCAGAGAAACCGTACTTCTTCATAGCTCCAGATATTCTAAGAAAAAGGGTGGCTTCTTACCAGCAACAACAGCGGGAATCTCGTAAGCCGTCCAAATCAACGTTAACGGACTATGACCGCACTCTCACCAAGTCAATTGAGGCGGCACAAAAAAAGAAGCAGGCAGGGAAAGGAGTTGCCCAACTCGGACAACAAGCGCACCAATCAGTCCACCTGCTAGTTGTTGGTAATGAATATGGTTCGAATTTAGGATTAATGCATCAGGCAAATATACCTCCGGATATCGATTTGGATCACCTTGGTGAATTTATTGATGAGATTGGTCTCAACCTTTACCAGATGTTTGGTGATGGAAACATTGAGAGTGTGGTGGAGGTGGACATTTGGAAGAAAAAAATTTGTACTAGGCCAGAGTCTATACAACCCTCAAGCCTTATCTGATCTGGGGACGCAAATGTACCTGCTAAACAAGTGGTACATGCAGGCGTCTACCGGTGAAGACTTCTGCATTGGTGTCAGAATTAGAGACAAACATTGGTTCCGTGGCGATGATGTTATGTATGTTGACTTTGCAGAATTTTATCAACTATGCCACCTGACCTCTTTGGACAAAGTTATCATTAGCTGCTATTGCCTGTAAGTAATAATTCTTTCGATCTATTATTAAACTCATCATATTTGTGTATATGCATATAAATTATCCTAACAAGTACTATATATATGCAGATTTACAATGATAGAGCTTAGAAAGGAAGGCTGCAATGAAATTGGTTTTGTTGATCCTCATATAGTATTCAAAGACCCAGTTACTCCAAAGACTAATTGGAAGTCTGAGTCAGAGAGTAACCTCATGAACTTCTTAGTGAACCAACGCCACAAGAAGGATATACTCTTTCCCTACAACTTCAAGTGAGTGTTAATAATGTCGATCATCCTTAATGGCTCATATGTTGATTCTAGTTAATTAATGAGTGTTATGCGTTATATCCTATAAACACATGCAGCAATCACTGGATATTGATGGACATCGATCTGGTGAAAAGTCACTTGATAATCTATGACTCGATGAGAAAACCACAACAAGACTACCAAGATATGATAGATATTATCCAGAGGTAATTTCGGTATCTCTAGCAACTATATACACACAAACATGATGATTAACTATATCTGATGACATGGCAAATTTTTTATTGGGCAGTGTTTGGAAAACCTTTATTGAGAAGCAACACATGGGAAAATGCAAAGCGCCACTGAATGTAATCCCTTTGAAAGTAAGTCCCCTAAATCGCATCATCTTTATTAATTAAACATATAGCTTTCACTGGATCACTAGATTGGATGACAAATCTTTTTCTCGTAAAGTGGTGTCTGAGGCAGGAACAGGGGAACAACTACTGTGGTTACTATGTTTGCAAGTTTATCAAGGTGGTCTCCCAAAGAACTCCTACAGAGAGACTCAAAGTATGTTAAAAATACACTATATATTCATTTAATTATTATTATTGATTGTGTTACTATGTCTTTATATATATATATGTACATATATTAATTTATTTTTCTTTAATTCAAACCTGTAGACTCAATGGTTGGAGGAAAAGGTCATACGACAAGACCAAATCAAAGCAATTCAAGAGTCTATAGCCGGATTTTTTAATGAGTAGGTCATCGATTCCAAGGACGAGTTCTACTTCGACCCAACACTGCCATGGAAGCCAAGCTAGAGCATGAGAGGAAACTTGTTATATCACAACAACTGTAATGCAATCTTTTGTAATATATGCACATGAAATAATATAATGTAAAATACACATATGCATGCATGCATGTAAATATATATATATGATGCATGCATGCATGTAAATATATATATATGATGCATGCATGCATACATATATATATATACATATATATATATACATATATATATATATATTTCTATGCTTGAATTGTGTGATTTAATACGTTCATTATGCTTGAACCGAAACATACTATACGCGCGTATAAATGCATAATTAGCAGCGTACAATACGACTTCGAAAACCTATTTTAAAAAGAAACAAAAAAATGAAAAGAAAAGAAAAAAAACCTTTAGTCCCGATTGGTGTTACCCCACCGGGACTAAAGGTTCCGGTTCCTGACCCGGGACTAAAGGACCCCCCTTTAGTCCCGGATTGCTTGCTCCCGGGTGGGGAACCGGGACTAGAGGGGTTCCCCACCGGGAGTAAAGCTCTGTTCTCTACCAGTGCTGCCAGTTATATACCGTAAACTTCCATATAATATTAATTTTTTGTCAAAATTTTAAAATATTGACTTTTTCGTTGTTAATAATAAAAACTGCAATTAATGCATGGAGGGAACATATTTTTCCATCCGTATCCATAGTTTTCTCTCTATACGACACTCATGTCTTCATCTTTTATAGCAGTTCTAATATGCATGTTGACCATCGTGCAAAATAAGATCTGTTGACCATAGACGGCTTGGATTCGGCATGCGTGTTGTTGATATGTTTCAGCCAGTTGAGATGCGCATAGAGACAACACAATCGAGTATGTGTTGAAGAAGTATTGGTCGAGATGATGCATATTCCTTGACTAGCAGGCAGAGGAGAAAGAGTAGCAGCGGACAATATGTTCAATGTATGTGTGGTAAGCCGTGGTTGCCAAGTGGCCACCCCTGCTCGCTTTCCCTGAGATACTGGTTGCTAGAGGAATACCAACTGCCTCAACGTTCTGCTTCCAGGTTTTGCTTGCCACATTGTTGCCCCTTTGATTCTCGAGACCTCACTACTAGAAAACAGACCTTTCATCACGTCTCTATTTTTGCCTTTAGTCTCGGTATTTTTTGTGTTCGGGACTAAAGGGACTATTAGTCCCGGTTGTATCCTTAACAAGGATACAAAGTTCCTGCCCTAAGTGTGTGGCGACGGCAGGCAACAATTAGTCCCGGTTATAGCCCAGAGCCGGGACTAAGGTTATCCTTTAGTCCCGGCTAGACCCTCCAACCAGGAATAAATCTTTCTCCTAGCTTGAGGCTCTAGCCGGGACTAAAGGATGACCTTTAGTCCTGGCTCTGGGCTATAACCGGGATAAAATCTTTCTTGATAAAATAATATAGTCGCGCTGGACAAAAAAATGGGGCAGCCAGGCATTGAACCCACTGACCTCATAGCCAAGGTCCAAACCGTAGCGCACTAGCTAGCCATCTGAAACTAAGTCACTTTCTCGACAAGAAAGCACCCAAACATTTATTTAATAAGAGAAAAGACCCTTTAATTGATTATATTCTTTTGTTAACTATACTTTAATTTTCTGGTCCATGTGCTTTCTAGTGCCTGATTGATCTCATAATTTTTATCAAGGTTTCAAATGCCCAGTGTGAAGCCACCACCAAGTTCGAGATTTTTCTGAATTGATTTGGTAATTTTTTCACTTTAATTGAATTTCCACGCGACTTCACCGATTAATTATACGTTGAACTGAGTCCACCCCCGAAAAGATCCGGAATGGTGCCAAACTTTGCCAAATGGTCTCTTGTGCCCTAGGAGACAAATATTTGTGGAGGTTGATGCAAAATTATATTGTTTTGAATATGTAATTCGCCGTATTTCGTCTCACGTGGCACAAAGAAAAATGTAATAATAAAAATAATTATCAGAAAAACCTAAGATCTTGTGTGGGGCCATATTTTGGGTGTAAATGACTGCCAAAAAAATTTTAAGTCATTTCGACATAGGCAGGAGTCGACGTGCTTCACAGAGGTATATAGAACCTTTCGTCGAATCCTTATCTATACACCTAGGTTCTCTGGGATTATGAGGTCCATGATGCTTTCTAGTGCCGGATTAGGCTGAAACTTTTTCTCAAGACTTCAAATGCCTTATGTGTAGCCACCACCAAGTTTGAGATTTTTTTGAGGTGGTTTGGATACTTTTTTTCACTTTAATTGAAATTTTCGCGCGAATTCACCGATTAATTATACATTGAACTGGGTCCACCCCCTAAATGATCCGGAATGGTGCCAAACTTTGCCAAATGGTCTATTATGCCCTAGGAGACAAATATTTGTGGAGGTTGATGCAAATTATATTGTTTTCAATATGTAATTCACCGTATTTCATCTCACTGCGGCACAAAGAAAAATGTAATAATAAAAATAATTATCAGAAAAATCTAAGATCTTGTGTAGGGGCCATATTTTGGGTGTAAATGACTGCCAAAAAATTTCAAGCCATTTCGACATAGGCGGAGTCGACGTGCTTCATAGAGGTATATAGAACCTTTCGTCGAACCCTATCTATACACCTAGGTTCTCTGGGACTCTGAAGTCCATTTGCTTTCCAGTGCCGGATTGGTCTCAAACTTTTTCTCAAGACTACAAATGCCATGTGTGTAGCCACCACCAAGTTTGAGATTTTTCTGAGGTGGTTTGGTACTTTTTTAACTTTAATTGAATTTCCGCCCGAACTCACCGATTAATTATACAATGATTAATGAAGAACCTAAAGATTTACGTTACAATTACGTGAAAACTAATTCCTGTCGAAAACCAATAAATTTAATAATTTCAATTAAAGTCTACATTTTTGCATTAACGAAAATAGTGAGTATTAGTTGCATTATGTTCAACATTTATAATAAAAAACACAATAGTTTAGGTCACATATTTTTTTGTGTGCAGTAAATGAAAATAAAGTTTATTACTTTTTCTAAAAAAATTTATGCCTAGTATTGAATTTACTGCACAAATAATAAGACTTAAACATTTAAATACAAAACATATATAAAATAAACTGATCTGCTTAAAAGTTGGCGGGAAATGAAAATGTAGCCCACCTTTAGTCCCGGCTCCTGCCACCAGCTGGGACTAAAGGTGGGCTGCATTTGGTTCCTGCCAAAAAATCCTTAAGTCCCGGCTCCTTCTAACAGCCGGGACTAAAGGTAAAGGTCCCCCTTTAGTCCCGGCTGGTGGCAGGAGCCGAGACTAAAGGTGCTTTAGTCCCGGGCGGTGGATGGAGCCGGGACTAAAGGTCCCTCTCCTATATAGCGCCCGCCTCACTTCTCTCTTCCTCCTCATCGATCGTCTTCGTCTTCAGTGCGTCCCCAGAGCTCCGCCGCCGCCGATTCGCCTCCCCCGGCACCCCGACGCCGCCTTCCTCACCAGAGGGCATCCGAGGCTCGCCCACCTCAACGGAGTAGCCCCGACGCCCACGCCCTTCACCGAGGAGCCCCCGGCCGGCCCCCGACGACGCGCGCGCACCACGCCGCCGTTGATTTTGCCTTATTGGCCACCCCCGACGCCGCCTTCCTCACAGGAAGGGCACCCCGACGCCCGCCACCTCGCCGGAGTAGCTCGACGCCGCACCCCTCAAGGAGGAGCCCCTGGCTGCCCCCGATGCGCGCAATGCGCCACGCCGCGGCCGATTTCGCTTTCCCGGGCCACCCCAGCCCGACGTCGTGCCTTCTTCCTCACCAGAGGGCATCCCGACGGCCACCACACCTCGCGGAGTAGCCCCAACGATGTCGCGCCCGGCCAGGAGCCCCCGTTGCCTCGATCTAGCGCCGCTGTCCACCACCGCCCGTCGCCAACACTCCATAATTCTAACCGCCGGTATATATATTATATTTATTATATTTATGAATTATATTCACAAAATGTGTATTGATGTATATTTGTATGAAATTATATATGTATGAAATGTGTATATATATATATCAATTAATGTATATATGTATGAAATTATGTATGTATGAAATGTGTATATATATATCAATTAATGTATATAAGTATGAAATTAATGTGTGTATATATATATCAATTAATGTATACATGTATAATTTTTCCTTAGGAAAAATATCAATTGTGTTATATTCTGATACATGTGGCCTATACCCTAAACCCTAAACCACCCTAAACCCAAAACCACCCTAAACCCTAAACCCTAAACCACCCTAAACCCTCCCCGGCCACCGACGCTGGTCGGCCGCCCCGCGCAGGCACCACCGCCCCGAAATGTGTATGAAATGTCTATGAAACCCTAATTGCATAATTATTGTTTATAATTGTTTAGGCTCTCTATGGCCGACCCGAGAGACGATGACCTGGAGGCGGAAATGATGGATATTATCAACGCCGGCACTGAACATTGTGCCGATGTTGATAATGACCAGCAGGAAGACGACGGGAGTCAATACTTGATCTCGATCATATTGTTGAGGAAGTTGTTCATGAAGATAATTCCAGGCAAGATATATATTTCTCAATATCTAGCTCTCATTTATTTATTATGCATACATGTAGCCCACTGGATCGACCTTCGTTTTATAATACTTTTTGTGTTTCTATGCGTACATAGCCGTCTGGATCGACGACGACGACGGGGAACACAAAGAATGTTTGAGGGGCCAAAAGCCATTGGAAGGCCGCTACATCATCTCAGAATTCAACATGGCTACAGGCGAACCACTAGGACAATATGCACAGAAATTCATGTACCACTGTGGGTACCTTGTAAGGGACAAGCTCCTGATCAATGCCCGTGAATGGAAAAAAAATAACAATGCTCCTCATATTAGTTATGTCTCTGATAAGGACAAGGAGCTGATTTGGCAAGATGTTCTTGCACATTTCATGCTCCAAACAGATGATTATCATGAAGACATCACCCACGAAAGGTTGACGGAGCGAGTTAGGCACTGGACAATGAAGAAGATGGCCACCCAATTCCAATCTTGGAAGAAGCAGCTATACAAATCATATGTCAAGAAGAACAAGACTCCAAATTGGAACGATAAGGGCCCAATCACGAAGGCAAGGCCCTACTGGGAGGAATTTGTATAGTACAAGACATCAGAAGGGTGCGGAACGGGCGAGAAGGAACCAAGAGAATTCCAGACAAAAGCAATACCACCATAACATGGGATCAGGTGGCTACGCGACTTCCATTCCCAAGTGGCAAAAAATGGAAGCAGACCTTATTGCCAAGGGGGTCGTACCTGAATAGCACCGTGGCCTGAACGCACAAAGCGTTGGTTTTTAGGTCATGGGGGAGGATTCGACCCAGTCATCGGGAAGCTCGTCCATGGCACAAAACTCGAAAGAGCAACATAAAGGTTGATTAAAATTCTAAAAGCTAAAGATAGTGGACTATTCCGGCCCAACAGAAGAAAGATGAACTGACATATTCCATCGGGACTGCTGAGCATTGTGGACGAACTAGAGGCAAAGGGGCCATTCCTGTGGGTGCAAGGTTTCCCTAAAAGGATCGATTCATACAGAAGCCGCCAGAGACGGAAGGATGAGGAGGCAGAGAGGATCCACATCTTGCAGCAATATGTTATTGAGTCACGGGAAGCGGTGCTTGAATCACAAAGGCGAGAAAAAGAAATGCAAGCGAAAATGCAAGAGGAAGTCGCAAGGCAAGTGCAAATACAATTGAGTGCCCATGGGATTACAACTTCTCCAGGGAATCAACATTAGCCCCCCGATCAGTTGAGAAGCAATTGTGCTTCTACGGAGCTGCCTGATGCCATAAAAGATGTAGAGCTGCGCTTCCCCGTGGATGACATCGCTGAACCTTTTACATCATGTGAGCTGCACATTCCAAAAGATAATGGCACAGTGAAGGTGGCTATTGGTGTTGTAAACCCTATCGACCGTACCAAGACACCAAGAATCCATGGGGCAGTAGTACCAGCTGGATATGCTACCGTCTCGGTGGATAAAGCTATTGAAGGTTTTAGCGAAGTGCCTCTTGACATTCATGGAGGTGATGGGGAGAAGACCGTGGGAGAAGCAGAGAAGTCATTCATTGCATGGCGCAAGCGCTACATCAATACTCCCGGGAAGCCGTTGCCGCACAATAGGTATGGATGAAAGTGAACGAAACAATTTTTTTATTAATTTTATATTGCCTCTTAAATAACAATTGACTCATTGTCTTCTGTACGCACACAGCAGGGCCTCCCCCAACCTAAGTCCAATAGTACAATCACCAGACCAGCATAGTGCTCCGGGCGGTGGTTACGATGGGGTAGAAGACACAGCTACATCCCCACCATCTCCAAGACGGTCTCCACTGCCACCGCCACCGCCTCCAAGGCGTTCCCCAATGCCGCCTCAAAGGTCTCCAAGACTTGTTCCCCCACCTCCTCCCATGAACCAGGGAAGACGGCTACAAATAAATAAGCCATCTGCCCCACCGGCGAAGACGACCAAGAAGGCCCCCGTGAAACCAAGGCCAATTCCACAGAAATTGCCTGGTGAAATGACTAAAGAGGAGTTAGATGACACGGTTAAAAAAACCGTCGAAGCATTCTTCTTAGGCACAGGGAAGAGGAAGCAGCAGGAGCAGAAGCACTTCCACCTACCTCCAGCTAAACTAAGGCGGATGGTGGAAGCTGAGCAAAAAAAGAGGCGACAAGCTCGTAAGCCCTCGCCACCATCAGACTTTGACCGCACTCTTAGCAAGATAATCAAGAAAGCTGCTAAAGCAGGGAAAACTGTTGCACAACTCAGAGAACAAGAATTGCAATCAGTCCCTCCTCTAGTTATTGCTAATGAATATGGTTCAAACATAGATATGCTAGATATGATGGAAATACCTGCTGATAAAGAAGTGGATATGGCGGAACTTGCTAACTTTTATGCTATGAGAGGTATCGACCTTGGCGATTTCCTAGCAGAAATATGAGCATGGCAGGAGTCTATGGAATCCTAAGACCATCAATGAACTGGGTACACAATTGTTCAAGCTAAAACACCTCGTACCTCGACGCGTGTCATCGGAAAGAGTTCTATATTTCTGTTAGAATCAAAGACGACCATTGGTTCCATGGCGATGACATTATGTACATTGAGTTTGCTGAATTTCACCAACTAGTCCACCGGAACTCTCTCGACAAGACTCTCATCAGCTGCTATTGTCTGTAAGTGATTCTTTCTACTAATTAATAATAAGTCGCTATGTACGTACATGTCTGTGTTTATTATCCTCACTCTATATATATGATGTAGGTTTGAGATGGGAGAGTGCAAAAAGAGAGGGTGTACTGATATTGGTTTCATTGATCCACATATCATATTAAAAACCCTAAACCCCAACCAACATGGAAAGCATAAACTGGAGGCCAATATCAAGATGTTCTTAGAGAAGCAACGTGACAAGAAATGTATACTCTTCCCCTACAACTTCAGGTAAGTGTTCATAATGTCGACGATCGTGTATCCATATATATATGTTCACTGTACCTGTTAGCTAATTAATGAGTGTTAATGGACATGGCAGTGAACACTGGATATTGATGGAACTCGGTCTGGAGAAAGGTCTTCTAGGCATCTGGGACTCGATGAGAAAAGAGCAAAAAGAGTTCCAAGAGATGATAGATATTATTCAGAGGTAATTGCAGTCTCACTAGCAAAACTATTCCAGTCTCTCTGCATGCAAATTAATGGTCCAAAATATTTTTTATGTTATTTGGTAGTTGTTGGGAAAAGGTCTGTCAGGAACACCATATGAAACGCAAAGTGCCACTGAAAGTAGTGCTATACAAAGTAAGTACTATATACCTACCTTAGTTTCAATTTCCCTATGCTCGGATGATGACGAATCTTTTTTTTCGTAAAGTGAGTTCTGCTGCAGCCCCAGGGGACCAATCTCTGTGGATACTATGTTTGCGAGTTCATGAGAGTGTGCTCAAAAAGAACTAGTCTAGAGCAAAAAAGGGTAAGGTACACATATATATATATATATATATATATATTCTTCATACATATATATATATAATATATATATATATATATATATATATATATATATATATATATTCGTGATAGATACAATTTATTTATCATTATTCTTGATACTATATATATATATATATACTTTTTCTTTATCTCATATCTCAAATTGAAGACTTGTTGGTTGAAGGAAAAAACCCTGGACACACACCATCTCAAAGCAATCCAAGAGACAATAGGTGGATTTCTGAATGATCAGGTCTTAACTCCCGGCGGCGAGTTTTTACTATGACCCAAATATGTGATGATGAAAGCCAAATTTCATATTGATCCAAAGAACATGTGATGATAAAATGTACAATTAATGCAAACTTTACATGTGACGATGAAATGTAATATTATGTTTTAGTTACTTTTACTTGTGTTGCTTGCGTGCATTAATCGAGCGAAAACTTTACAGTACGCGCGTGTATACGTATATTACTTTGCAGCGAATAATGCATATTCGAAAACCAAATTAAAACAAAAAAGAATCATCAATTGAAATAAGCAGGAAAAGAAAAAAAAAAGACCCTTTAGTCCCGGTTGGTAATACCAATCGAGAATAAAGGGGCCAGCCCAGGCGCTGGCAGTGGCTACCTTTTTAGTCCCGGTTGGTATCACCAACCGGGACTAAAGGTCCACTTCTATTCCTGGCTACTAACGCTTTATTCCCGAACTCCTATTCCCAGCTGCTTAACCGGGAATAAAGGGGGGTTGGCAGTCGGGAATATAACCCCTTTTTTTACTAGTGCCTCCCAGTCCTATGAAAGTAAACAATATACAACATCATCTATTCAGCAACTCTCTTTCTATGTCTATGTGTCTATATACAATATCTGAATAAATTCAACCTCCTGAAACGACGGTAGTCCATTTTTATATAGCAGAGAAGTGCTCATTCATTATGCAGACTCCATGAAAGTAATTGAACACTACACTATTTTACTGACATCAATTGGACAAAAAAAACTCAGATGATCTATTAACTATAGCATGTCTCCCTTCATCACCAAATACAGGACATTTTGAATAACTATCATTTTTAATGCTTGATTGCTATCAATTATAATATTTATAGAGTATCCGGTAAATGCACCTGAACTTCATCATGAGGTGGGGTCCCTGGGTTCTCAAGGAACAACATCTCAGCTCTCTGATGCTGCATTCTCGTCATGAGTTATTTGTACATTTGGGTTGGAATTCATAATGCCTGCCTGATTTCTGGATGGGCATCAACAGCTTTTGTTTATATCGGTTGCTTGGTGTATTCTATTCATGGTCTGGGGGCTCTTGTTAATTGATCTTGGTTTTGAGCATGTGTGATGGGCCTCGGTTGGGGTGGTGGTGGTGTTGTAGGCGCAGGGGTGGGAGGAGGCGGCTGCTAGGGTAGAGGGTGGTGTGTGCACAGTCAGGGAGAGGGAGGCGCAGAGATAAAGGAGAGCACTCTATTTTTTGCTTAATCCAAACTAGTACATGGCCCCTATATTTATAGTCCCTAAGGCACTTGTCCTCCAGGCAAACTATAGGTAGAGTCCTTATAGAATCGGAATGCTCTTTTATTCTCAGTTTTATGTAATCTTATCTAATCTAATATCCTAGTTTCGATCGTCTAATCCAGGGTCCTCCGGATGGAAGCCAACGGCTCTAGGGGAGCCGTGCCCCCCTCTGTGCGCACGCCCATGGTGGTACCTCGCTCCAGGTCACGACCGGCCAGGGCCTCCTCTGGTCCTCGCTAGGCCAAGCCGTCGGCGCCGTGGCTCGACCTACGATGGCCTGGTTATTGCTTCATCTTATGTACGTCTTCATCAACTTCCTCATCAGGTTCGTCAGCATTTGTGAAATTTTGTTTTCCCCACGTACTGCTGCCAGCTTAGGACAGCTCCAGTTTAGGCTTGGTGCTGGGTGGGAAATCTTTCTAAAACTCCTGGTGTTTAGTAGGAGTACGATTAAAGTTCATGAGCCTTGAACTTTGGAGCTATTCTTATTTGTTGTTTCGGTTCACCTCTTTATTCCAGTAGAGATTCTTGGAGTTTTGATTTCTTCTTTTGAGTGTAATATTTTGATAAATTAACTATGGGTGGACAATACTGTTGGCAATTTCTTAGATTATATGACCAAACATGATCTTTGCCTGAGACGACCAAAGCATATACGAAAAATGCAAGAAAAAAATACAACAAAGAAAATTCTTAGATTATGAAATTATATATAAAAAGTTTGCCTTTTCAGTTCCAGGAAAAGACGATGGGCCTCATATGAGCGACCTCTATGGACTAGATGTGGTAGAGGCGGAGGCAGAGGCAAAGAGCACGTCGGCGGGCAGGCAATGAATGACCTCGCACAACTGTCCATTTTGGGAGCATGCTGCTGTTAGCTATAGTAAGCAGAGGAGCTGTGTGGTTTGAGTTGAGTTACTAGCACCCTCGTCCATTCTTTTTGTTTGTTTGTTTGAGTTGTTGTATTACTGCTGACACACTTTGAACTCAAGGGCATTCTGTTCTGGACAGGAAGACCAAATTTTTCCTCCCATTGAAATTGAAATTGTGAGACCAAGTTCTGCGTTCTACGCACGCTTCCTTACATGGGCACGTCCGTGTGGTGTGCAGCACAAACAAACAAAAAAGATCATTTGTTTTTTGGATAAATTTGTTACCCCTGCATCCCATTATATATATGTTGCACTTGAACCAATTGAAAAATTAACACCAAACTCTATCAATATTTATGGGCACTAGCACAATAATCTAAAGAATAGTTAACATTACAAGTATCATATGCTCCGACATGCAGGCAGTGCGGATGGCACAAGGGCACGAAAAGCAGAGCAAAGGTGGATGCACTGTCAGGGCACTGTTCCTTTCCATCTACATGAGATTTCTTGTTGCGTAATTGCTTGGCCCCTTGATCGTTCATCCCTTGTTTGTGAGTGTGTATGTGGCTTTCGTGTCTCTGTGTGTGTCTGTGAATGTTGTTTGTATGTTTGTGTGGGCTTATTATGGACATATGTGTCATGGTGTGTTGAGGTGTTATCTTAATTGTTTTGGTGCTTCTCATACCCCTTTTTTCTTCTTAATATAAAAGAAACGCAGCTCCCCTGAGTGTTCATGAAAAAAAATACTACTAAAAAGTATTCTGCTTGCATTGGTGCTCAATACCGATTGCTTTATCTCAAAAAACTTTATATTCTTAAGCAGTCTATAGGACTAAGTTATTGGATATCAGATCTTGGGTTAACTTTTTGTCCTGGATAGAGACAAACGCAAACTACTAGGCACCCTGTGTCCATTTGATCAGTTTGGTATGCCACTTACTCCCACTTTTCCTTAGTGTTGTTTCCAATTATATTTCTGCTATTGATCTTCTCTTTTTGTTATTACAATTCATCAAATGTTTTTCTTTCAGGCTGCTTTTGAGTAAGTGATTTTAGGGCCACACTCTGCTAGGTCTCGGTCTTTCTGTAACGCCCTGGATAGGAACACCAACGAAGGCTACCAAACAACATCTAAATTCTATTATATTTACAAATTATTTAGATTTTCGGCAGAGCTTCCCTAGTATTCTGGCCATTTAAATAGGTAAATCATATTACAAGGGCGATATAATCTCATAAGTAAAAAAAACTGCACAGCCCAACCCAATAATAGTATCAAAAGAACCATCCCAAACAACAAACACTGTCTCATCCAAACCAACCATGAAGTGACCTCTAGTTAAGTTAAGCATATGTAAACAACGTATTTGTGCCATGAAGGTGCTACTCCCAGTTCCCATGCATCTGGAGATCACGGGAGCCAAACAACATCGCGATATTTCTCCCAGCATGTTCATTTGCCAGCTGTGATGGCTGTTCTTTCCAGTCACATGGTCGATTCCTTAGCAGGGATGCAGCATCAGGGTTTCCATGGAGACATGCTGCTCTCCTAGTCTTACATTTCCTTCTGCTGAAGATGAGATAGCATGTTGGATGCCGCTGAGTCTAGTGCCTCTTGAGGGGTGACCTTCATATCTCCATCTGTACTCAAGTTGAAATCTGGGCCATAAAGTGGACACTGGCTTTGTACGTATCTGCCAATATAGGAGGACAAACTGTAAAAGATCGAACATGTAGGAATTAAAAGCTATGAGAAAGTTTGCCCGAGTAGCTGAGCTATAGCAAAAAGAGATGCCGATTATATTTAGTAGCGGACATTTGACTAATTAAAATTGTTATTAGAATGTATACATTCTAAGAGCATGCTTATAGTATGGTATAAGAACAACTTGTGTAAGCACCTATCAGAGTTCGACTTTAAAGGTAGGTTTGTATGATAACCGTGGCCTGCTATATGTGTGTCATAGCTTTACAGTGCAAGAAGAGTAGACTGTGAAGCCTAAATCTGACTGCATTATTCTGATGCCTATATGGTCCAAGGACTCCATGCTACGGCATGCAGGAACTTGCCAAATCAGTGATTATCAACCACATACCACCGGTAACTGAAGGAAGTACTCTGTATCTTGGAAGAATCCAGTTGCTCTCACGGCATATGTCATCCAGTTCCTGCAATGACTACTGTCAGACAAAGGATTGTAGAGGCAGTCATGATAATAATTAACATCAGATGATATTTCCTGCCTGGCATTTGTTGCATAGAAGTATGGCTTCTTTCAGTTTCTTCCTCCTTATGTTCATGCTTTGGCATCCTTCTCCAGAGCTAATTGGATTGGCAACTTCCATCATCTTCCAACTATTCTCATATTTTTTAAGACTGATGTTACTTTAGGTGTCATCTCCATTTCTGCACATTGTTTGAAAATGATACGCAATGGTTTGATACAACTTGAAGGTAAAAGTTTGAGGTTGATTAGCAACAATCACACAGTAGAAAAGATATGTCGATATATATAGGTCTACAATTTCTACGGAATTGAAGTTATGTTGCTAGTTGTCTTTGGGAGGCTAAATAATGTTCATGCAATTGTATTCTACAGCCTTGTTTGGATGGGATGGTGACGCACAACTCCCATCATTCGGGACTAAGGTTCACATATACAAATCGAAGCCTAAGAGTACAAGGCCCTCGTGTTTAGAAATGTTGTGGAATGGAAAGACAAGTTGTTTGCCACAAGATCATTTGATTTCACACTGTTATTGTCCATTTTATCCAGATTTAGTTTTGAAAAGGTAAAATACCTGTCAACATTGTTTGAATGTCCATTTCATACTCAGCACTTCGATCTCCAAGCACAAAATGCTCACGGAGCTGAAACGCAGATAGACTAAGATGAGTACACATTAGGTTATCTTGGAAAGAAGAAATATGATCAACAATCATCAATGTAACTTCAAAAATGAATTGCAATATGTAACATACTGTATCATCTCGCATGTTCTGAAGTAATTGCAGTGTCGCATACCTCTGAAAATACATGTTTCCTGTGATGCAATCTGAAATGCATTTTGAAGTATACAGATTGAGGTTTGGGAGCATCAATATGGAAGTAATCAATAATAGCAAAATAAATTTCTTTTTCTTTGACTAGATTGTCCTTACCAGACTTTTCAGTGACATTCTCCATTTGGCTTTTCAAGGCATGGTCGTCAATTACAGGATCAACATCTGGTATCTGAAAGATAATAAATTCTTTAGGTTAAAGTATTTTTTTAAAATAATTCTTTAGTTGAAGTTTGACACATAACTTGCATATATTAGTTATTATTGAAACTAGAAACATTACGCCTGATTTCAATGCATCTTTTCTCAGCTTATACAGAGTTCTTTACCGGAATGATATCTGTGGGCACCTTTCTACTTTTACTTTAGAGGTTGGTCTCTATTCTGTTTCTTGTCCATTTGGACACCTGAAATTACACTAGTACAGAAAACGGGCTTTACTCCTGGTTGGGAAACCCCTTCAGTCCCGGTTTCCCAACCGAGAGCACGAATCTGGGACTAAAGGACCCCTCCTTTAGTCTCGGTTTCTCGCCCGGGACTAAAGGTGCACCTTTAGTCCCGTTGGTAAGACCAACCGGAACTAAGAGGCCTCCCGACCTGGCCACGTGGGGCAGCCCTTTAGTCCCGGTTGGGTATTACCAACTGGGACTAAAGGTTTCTTTTTTTTTCTTTTTTTTGTTGTCTATTTTCAATTGATGATTCGTTTTGGTTTTGAATAGGTTTTCGAATACGCATTCTACGCTGCTAGTAATATACGCATTCTACACGTTTATAATGTTCGAACATTTTGTACAAACTAAAGTATGAAACTAACGTATATATTACATGCATATACATATATTGTACGTTATTTTATGTACATATAATATATATATATATATTACAAATAAAGCTTGCATTGTATATTCTATCATATCCTTGGGATAACAAATTCGATCACTTCATCTAGTTTGGCTTCCATGTTTCGTTGATGTCATTGTAGAACTCGCCGCGGGGTTGAGGACCTGGTCATTAAGAAATCCTGCTATGGTCTCTTTAATTGCTTTCAATTGGTCACGTTGTATGACTTTTTCCTTCAACCATAGAGTCTTCAATAAAAGTTAAAGAAAAAGTATTAATATATATATATATATATATATATATATTTTTATATATTATATATATGGTGTGTGTGTTGGTCACGTGATTACTTATATATATGAGCAACAAAAGAAATTATGAATATATTTATATAACGTACTTTGAGGATCTCTTCAGGAGTTCTTTTTGAGTATGCCATGATGAACTCGCAAACATAGTATCTGCAGTAGTTGTTCCCCTGTTCTTGCCTCAGAACCCACTTTTACAAGAAAAAAAATCCGGTGAATTGAAAGCATGCATGGTGTTAACTGAATTATATATATTATATATATATATAGATATCTATATAATATATATATATATATATATATATATATATATTATATATATATGTAGCTAGATACTT
>NW_027097132.1:0-32895 GCF_019320115.1 Miscanthus floridulus | reverse complement strand
GCCGCACCCAAGGCGATGTACATTGGCATGTCCGGTGACCTCCCCGAACCTATGCTCTTGGCCATGTCTAGGTGGGCACCACCATAGGGGTGGCGGTGCACTAGATAGAGGGTGGTGGTGCCACCTAGGCACCTCCACTAGCTCACCGAGTTGCAAACTTTGCCATGATTCGATCCACGTCAACTCGAGCTACTCCCCCAAGCGATGCTAACTCTCAAAATGTTTTCTCAAAACATGTAAGAGCCAATTTAGCATTTCTCAAAACATTTTCAATAAATATTTTTGCTTGCTCTCCGAAGTGCACTAGGCCTAAATGCAATGCATGAAGTCCAACACCTAGTGGCACTAGATGACCGAATTGTCTAGTAAAGAACCCCTCTTAATAGTACGGCCATCTATCCTAAACATGATCACACTCTCTATAGTGTCTTGATCACTAAAACAAAATCCCTATTTATACATTTACCTTGACCTTCATAGGGTTTTGTTTTTCTCTGTCTTCTTTTCCAAGTTGAGCACTTGATCATCATCACATGTGACCATCTCATCATTTCATGTGATCATCACCATCTCTTGAGTGCCACCATACTTCACACTTGGATTGCACCAACCTAGCTCATATCACAACTCATGACAAAGGTTAGTGCCTAGGTTTCATCAATTATCCAAAACCAAACTAGGGCTTTCAACTGCCCGATGATAGATATTTATAGCAACCAACTGTCTAATGCTAGGCATACAAAAAAATAACCATATATATCATTTGTTTATATGTTAACCATACAAAGGACATTAACCATGTCAGACATTATACATACACTCATGAAACACATAAATGGGAACAAAGCTCGCAATTGACAAAACATAGCTCATCATTTTCATTGAAACCATCAACATTTGTACTTGTACAATTTTTCACACGAAATAGTAAGGCAATAACCAAGTTAGCTCACTCGAGTACCTACACAACTATGGTTTGTACAGCTCACAACTCATATGTTTTGCTCACACAACAAAATCTTTTTGTCTTGATGAGGGAGAGTCATCATGAACGAAAATAGCCACCATGAGCACCTGTGATCCTCTTGCTACAATAAGGAGATAGCCTCATCAAACGCCTACAAAGAATACATACTTGATGAGGAATAAAACTTACAAGTGCAAAGGTGTTATCTTTGAAAAAAATGCAAAGGTCTTTTGGCCAAGTTTAAGCTTCAACCTCATAAATATTATTTATTTGAAGATTGTCAACTTATTTGAAAGAAGACGGGGAGCATATTGAGAGCCTAGACAGTCCAGTACACTATCATGAATCCATAGTTGTTAATTAATTAAAGTAGGCATCTTCACCCATATGTGTACAGAACTCACCTCTACTATTAGTAGAAAGAGACACCACTTGTGGTTGCATTCATAGGACATGAAAAAACTCCACATCAAGAAACAGGAATCGGGAGAGACAAGGATGGCTGACAAAGCCTAGGGCACATTATATACTTCTCAAATATATGGACCGCGTGTTGGGCCCATCAGAGTAGGTAGGATCCCATTCTAGATGTAGCGACAGATTGTTAGACCCAAATAGTAGTTTTTAACGACCGACCATCAAACGGTAAAGCAAACTAGAATATCGACCGACGTTTAGTTGGAAAAACTAGATATAACGACCAACCGTCCGTTAGAATTTTTAACGTCCGACCTTCTAATGGTATTTTGATACTTTTAACGACCTCCATGCGACGTTAATTTTAGGCTGTGGTATTATAGGTAAAGAGCGTCTATATCTGGTGGTGGTGAAGGCTCAACGTTGTTTATATATGATGAGTTCTTGAAATATTTCCAGAAGAGAAACACCATTTTGGCAACCAAGTTCTCCTGGATCACAAGTGTTTATTAATATTAGTCACGGGGAGATCTTCTTGGCCAACCACAAGATATCTCTACTTTGTCTGTGTGGTTTAACAGAAAAAACGGGGGTGCTATTGTAACACCCTCGGTGTTACACTGTATAGCTTTTTTTGCTAAAACACTGCATAAGCATCATACTTGTGTGAAATGAGTGAAGTATAGAGTATAAAGTAATGTACATAACTTGAAACGTTCATCGGCAACACGAAACAAATGTTACATTTCATGTCGCTTTATATTGTTTAGGGTTCTAAGTGATTTTTTATTGAACGAAAATGCTATAGAACGCTTATGCAAAACTTTGATAAAGTTCGTAGTACAAACTTTGTAGGTGATGGTGAAATACTCGTGGTCGAGAACAGGATTTGCTATCTAGTGTATCAAATGGCTTGGAAATCAAATTCGACGCGAATCCGATCGTGTTTTGGTTGAAGTTCCTAAGTCGAGAAACGCATCGACGAAGCAAAGTTCGGCAATTTTTGTAGAACGGTCAGATTAGGTAGTGGCATGGTTTTAGGGTTTCCTCTAGTAGCCTGATATACCAGCTAGAGCGTAAATAGGTGGTGTAGTTACTGGATCATCGAGTTGGTTTTTGTAGCAAACTTTAAAAAGCGTGCACGACACGGTTTCTACCTCCGGGTTGCGGTCACCGCCTCAGTTTGGCTTGGCGCTGCTGCACTGGCCTGCCAAGCGCGCGCTGATGCGCCGGTCGTGTCGCCACTGCCGCAACTATGCACGCACGCCCACAGTGCGTGGCCCCTACGCTGCTGGCCACGGCCTCCTGCCACCACACTCTGGCACGCAGCTCGCACCGCCGCTGCTGCCATTGCCACGTCCTGGCCGCCCACCCGCACGCCTACCACCGCACTAGCTGGTCTTGCCGCCATCCCTACGTTGTAGGCCATGCTATTGTTGCTACGCTTGGCACGCCACGCACACACACGCACACGCCGCAACGCACATCGTGCCTAGTGGGCCCAGTCCCTCCGCCACCATCGCATCACGCTACGATCCGGTCACGCTATGCCTCGGCCACCGCTGCCACATGGCTACTACTGCGGTTTGACTTTCATAGCTGCACGCGTGAGCTTGCTCGCCTGCCTCTGCCAGTATGCCCATGCTTGATGCGATGCTACGCGGAAGCTCTCCTTGGCTAGCGCCGTCCACTACGACGCAAAGGACCGAGCATCCGTCGGCTTGCGTGTTAGGTCATGCGGACAGCCATCTAGAGCATGCCTCATAGTTCCCCACCACCCTATAGCCCATGTGTGATTGGTCATGGTGTGGACGACCATGTCACGCCACGGCAGCAACGAGACAAGCCTCACCTGTCCTCCCCTATCTCTGTTGTCGCCATGGCCGATGGGCCCGCTCTCTTCGATTCACCGTGGTGGAGGCACCGTAATCAAAATAGCCATGTCCTCAGCTCCGCTGAGTAGCCAGTCACCCACCCGACCCTACCTTGCTGCAAGTATCGCCGCACCGTGCCCATATTTAGAGCTGCCGCTCTACCGGGTCAATAAGACTAGGTTGTCATGCGTCGTCAGCAAGCCACTTATCTAGAGCAGCTCGTGGCAATTCCTTGCACCGCTAGCCTAGCCTCCGTCTGCTAATCACCCCACGCACCTCTGTCGAAGCTCTACCGCCGCCAAGCCTTCCCTAACACGGTCGTGCCATCGCCGTGCGCCGCTGCATTGTCCGTGCGCACGTGGCCAGCTCAGCTCAGGCCGTCTCTGATCGAACCACTGCCTCGATTGGTTCTATGGTGAGTCCCTTGAGCTCACTAGCTACCGCTTTTGCCTCGGCTTTGCTGTCACTCACTGGAACGCCACCGCCATGGTTGCAGGGTCTTCGCCACCGTGGTCCGACCTCATTGTAGCGTCCCGGCTCATGCTTCCTTCGCCCAGCGCTTCATGTTCACTCCTAGGTAAGTGTCGGTCCTGTAGTTAGGGCGAGGAAGGGTTGTGCTCGCCGACATAGCCGCCTGGTGCCAGCGCCGCCGCGCCGGTGCATGCACGGGGGCCAGGGGACTCGGCCGTGGTAAAAAAGAAAGAGGGGAGGTGCTAGATGCGAAAACAACGACTCAACAAATTAGTGTTCGAGTAAGCTTCGTAAATAGAAAAGAAAATGAGGGTTCTTTAGCAAAAGCGCCAGCCGCTCATGGGTCTCCCCGTGTTGGGCTGCTGTCGTGGGAGCGGGCCGCCGTGTGGGCCACGCTGGTGTGCGCGCGCAGGTCGCGGTAGTGGGCCAAGCCACGTCGCGAGTTGGGCCACGCAGTAGAATATGTTTTCCAATTTTCCAGTGAATTACAAATGTTTATTCAATATAGTTTTTTAGCTGCACTTTGATAAATTATAGTAAATCTTGTAGATGTCAAAAAATAGTGAAACCAAGTTATTAGGTTCACGAAAATGCTATCTATCTGTTAGTGTAGTTAGATTACAGTTAGATGTAATAGTGATGGGCTCATAAATCCAAATTAGAGAGCTTAGTGTTATGTAGATTAATATTTGTAGGAATTTTTGTGGTAAATTGGTGATAGCTATAGCTATAAAAATTTTATAGTAGGCTCACTAGATTATTATGTACTTGCTATAAATTTTGTAGCCCTAGAGTAAGTTGATAAATAGAGTAGCTATTATCCTTGTTTTATCATATATAGATTAAATCGGTATTAGGAGTAAGAATACCTTTAGTTGCTGTGATAATGTATGTCATGCTTCGTACTTGTTAGTGGTAACAGTAGGTAACTTAGTACCTTAGCCGGTAGCACTAGCTAGTAGTTAGACAGATGTATTTTTATTTTAAGAGTTGTTGTTGCCATATTACTAAGTATTGCATCATCATTTCATGCATGTAGATCACGAGTTAGTAGAGTTCGTGCCCGTGGACGAACAGGAGTATGAGGAAGTCATTGAGGAGTACGAGAAGGAGATCCTCGTGTAGGAGGGAGCCCCAGAGCCTTTTGGTGCTGACTTTGCTGGCCCGTCGCCTACCCAAGGCATGCTCCGGTGCATAACCCCTATTTTTAACGATCACTGAATATATATATATGATGTGCATTTATGTTACAGGTATTTTATAGAAACTACATTCATAAATATATCTACCTATAAGTCATACTAGTTTAGGTCAAGTAGCTGCTATGCTCAGGATTTCGGTAGCATGAGTAACCTGCCGTTACTCACAATAGGTGATAATTATGATCACTCATGATAAAATGATGGAAAGGAAAATGGTGACCGGGCAGGGATATGGTTTGAGTACTGGTGGGTGTAAGGGTTGTGTCCTGTGGCCAACAGGGCATAGCTCGGTTACATTTTTTCCCTATCTATGTCGGTTAAGGATCGATCGTTGCAATGGGCGCTAGGCAAGTCACAGATCTATTATCCCGAGCACATACTTAGGTATGGGCACAGGGAAGGCTCGTTGCTCTCTTGTCGTGGATCCGGCTCTTTCCGGACCGACTAATTGGGGGCGGGGATGGTGGAGATCCTTGCACCGCACTGAGTTCGGGACTCAGGAGTGGGGGCTTGGAGTCCAAGTTTGGACGGAGACCTGGACACCCAGCACAGGATGATGATGGGTTAGTCCTGCTTGTGCCTGGGGTACAAGCGGGGCATGTGTTTTTGGGTACCCAGCTGGGGACATTGATTCGCGAATCGCCGTCGAGTCGGTACGGCTTGTCTTAACTCTAGCATCGTAGTAAGAACTGAAAAATGGAAGGTGATGAATGGAACTGATTGCTCAACTCATGCTTGAAAGTAGAACATGTGCTTACATAGACTGGCTAGCTAATGAATTAATATGGCTATTAATAATAACCTAAGGACTCACTATTAGTATTGCTTTCTGTAAAAAGGAAACCAGCAACCATAAAACCTATCATATTCCTTGGAGTCGGGACGTTATTCCCACTAGTCGGATAAGTTTTGCGAGTATTGTGTACTCAGGGTTTATTTACCCCTGTTGCAGGTAATGCATGAGAAGTATCTTTGTGTGGAGGATTCTTCTATTGGACTCAGACGGATCCTCGTCCTTTATCGCTAGATGTTTATTGTTAAATTCCGCTGTTTATTATTCCGCACTCTGACATTTGGTAATGTAATAATGTAATTTTTAAGAACTTCTAATGTATGAAATGGACAAGTATTGTAACTCGTTCTTATTATTGGATCTTTGGAAAAAAATGTGGATCTTTCAGGTTTTTCCTTGGGGTATGTCCGACGGATACCGCCCGCTGTAGCTTGCTTTCAGAGTGTTTAACGTCTAGTGGAAGACGAGCACTTTTGTAAACGCTTTATTTCGGACTGTTCTGCCAGAGCTATTGTCCACGCAATTTGTCCCACTGCACTTTGAGTGGCCAAGTCAACTCAAGCACCGCCACTTATTCCAAAGTTTGACAGACCACGTCTGAAACCTCAGCTGAACTGGATTTGGGCATGCCCACAGATTCATCAACACCTATAGCTTTCCTGACTTTTAAATAGCACATCTCACCGGTGCATTGACTTGGCTCCAGTTTCTGAACAAGGAAACAAAAAATACTACAGCAATAGTATCCATGGATATACACAGCTGTGTCCTGTCCCTGCAGGAAAGAGATAACTCCAATAAGAAGAGGGAAAGAGATTGCTGCTATAAAAAGAGGGAAAGAGATAGCTCATATAAAAAGGGAGAGAGAGAACTCCTACAGAAAGGGAAAGATATAAACTATTTCTCTGAACTAAACAAGACAGATAGATATAACTAGTAGTATAAGTGTAGCCATCCCTGTGGCATCACTGTCCATGTAATGCGGATTTGTGAACAGTGCTATGGTGCTAAGCACCATGATAAACTATGGTTTGAAGGAGCACTATCAGTTAAAGTATTGCATGCACTTGTGCTGATAAGGACAAAGGGGCCCATAAGGTAATCACCTGTCTCCATGCTGACAAAAAGGCTATGACAAAGAGAGTACTATAAATGTATCCGCTGTGTTTGCTTAGCTTATAAATCGTACTTTTCCAGTCAACAAATAATATTTTTCTCTCACAATAAATCAACCAACAGTACATTCAATCCTAAGTTATCAGCGAACCGGACATAGTGAGAAAATCTCAATCTAGAATCCAAAGAGGGCCAGAGATGTACCAAAAAGTTCCCCTTGTGTCAAAAGTGGTTTGAGAAAGATGAGTGGATTGGACTGCTGCTACTTCTGTTAGATAGGTGACCAATATAAAAAAAAAATATTTTTTAGTTGTGCATAGAATGTTGAAAAATTATCAAGAAATGAGAGTATTTTCTGGATTATACTATGCGTTTTTAAGCGCAACTGCATTATATTTGGATTGAGTCACTGGCTCTATAATTTTCATGTAAGGACAATTATTTAGAAGTTCATCAGTAATACAGCAGTCAAAATCCAACGTGTACATCATGTGGTAGGTTGGATTAGTTCTATCAAATAGATCTGACTGTTAAACAGGATACTACTTCAGTTTTTAAGATTCTTTGTCACTTGCAAATACAATAAAGAAAGAGAAAAATGTGGTTTTGTACGGCTCTACCCATCAGTGTGTTTTAAGACGACAAGGGCACCCTTTGTTGCCTTTTCCCATATTAATTAATTATTTCGGTTGCTAGTATTTGCATTGATTTACTGTTCCTTGCATATTGTACTGTTAATAAAACTTAAAATCACGATGCTATTCAAATGTACAGAGCCAATTATACGATCCAAAACCAGGTTTGGATCAAAATAACTAGAAACCAACATAAAGTGTTCACAACTTCCATTCTTCCAAAATAAGCATCATATATCTAAAAGTCTAAGAATGCATATAGCTTAGGAATACCGTTATACCGATGAATATGAATTAAAAACATGTCTTTATTGAGACCGTCACCGTTATCACACATGGAAAAAAACCATTGTAACTTCAAAGTGACCTTATCTTGGAGTAAAATTTTCCTCATTTCCCCGTCATAGGATTCCATCACCCACAAGGAGAGGAGAGCATCATCGTGATAATGATAATCAATCAAATCAACACCCAACCAAACCCTAATTAAAAATCAAAATAACATTTTTTTAAGCACAGACCTCGAAGTAACCAGACCATACAATCCAGATGATACAAAAACTCCACAAGACCTGCAAATTGCAAGCATCATCAAAACCCTACAGCCACATCACAGTTTGCAAGCCAGCGGACACAACACAACAGTCAGGCAGCAGCAGCAGTTACCACCCCCACCCTGTACTCCACCGTGTTGCCTCCCTCCCATTGGCCGCCATGGGCTCCTGCCTATCCTCCGAGGCCCCCGCCGCCGGCGACGAGCCGGCAGCGTGGCGGAAGAGGCGCCGCGGGAGCCGGGAGGGCGCGGCCGGCGCCGGCGCCGGCGGTGGCAAGAAGCTGCCCGGAGGAGGGGGAGAGATGACGGAGGACGAGCTCGCGCGGGTCTCCGGGAGGATGTGCGGCAACGGCGCCAGCGCGGTGGCGTGCCTCCACACGCAGCAGGGGCGGAAGGGCACCAACCAGGACGCCATGGTCGTGTGGGAGGTGAGCTCGTAATCCGCCGCTTCTCTTGCCGGGTGGTGATTCGTTCCGGTGGGCTCTGAGTTCGGTCCGTTTGTGATCCTTGGTCCCCGAAACGCCGCTTTTTTCTCGGTTTTCCGCATGATTTTGATTGTCGAAAATGATCGCGGTTATACTCGTACAAAATCCAAAACGTTCTTTACCTGTTGAGGGTAATGGCTTCGTTGGGTTTTGGTTGGGGACATATTTGATATTCGGTTTCGTTTGATTTCGAGGGGGAGAAGCGTCTATGTAAAAATTTGTAATTTCTGAAGTTAGGAGGGGTTTAGCTTTAGGACGCAGAATATTAAAACTCTTCTGTGAGCTGTTCTTTGCAGTGAATAGTGGATTCGGATCTGTAGCTGTTGTTCGAGTTCGAATATTTATTTTATGGTTTGGTTTTTATTCGCACCCTTTTACACCACGGACGGGACGGCTTTATTCCAAATGCACGGTGTTTCCTGTAGATTAATCGAGCTTTTTATCTGAAAGTGAAGTTTTCAGAGGAGTTGAAAATTACCTGCATAAATTCGTCTGATGGTTTCTCAAAAGCAAAAAAGAATCCATTTCTCAAAAAAGGAATGGTGGAAGGGAGCATGAGTGGTTGGGATATTGGAGCATTGTTCATTTACCGTCTTTGCTTTTGGTTCTAAACTTTGTTTGCAGTTTAGGCCAGGGGAGATTCTTTCCTGTGATCCTTTGGCTAGCTTTTGTACCTTCCTTTGTATTGATCTCTTTTTATTCGACGAATGGTATCATGTTGCTGCTTTCTTGAACCTGATGTGCTTGTGCTGTCAAGCAATTGGTTGGGCCTAAGTGTAGCTGTCTTATTCCATTTTTTAAGATCCGTCATAATCAATTCATCAATTTCTCTTTAGTTTCATTAGTAAGCAACTGGTAAGAAAAATCGATTCTATTACACATTAGGTTGTGAGCCTTATCTCATAAGTTGAGTATAGCAGTGAGAGAGCGTGAAATTGACCTATGGATGGCCTCACAATTTTTAGACCTAGCTAACGTATGTAAGGTTGCTATCTTGTGAGTATTAAAGAATATCTGTACACTTTAGTTTAGCACAAGCAATGTTTTCAGGTCGTCCGGTTAATCGTGATTAATCACGATTAGTTGTCCTGGTCGGTCCCTGGTGTTCGATTAGGAGGACCGACTCGATTAGCTCGACCAGAAAGGCTGGTTGTCCGATTAGTCGACGACTAATCACGATTAGTCGTCCGACTAGGACAGGGACAACCAGTTTGGTTACTCTGTTTTTGGGCCTGTTTAACTGGGCGGACATGTGGGACTTTTGAATGTCAATGTTTATGACTTTGTGTTGAACACTTTAGCTTATCTGTACTGAGTTAATTTGATTATGTAATATGCTGGCTGTGTGGCTGCTAAGGTCTGCTAAATGTTAGTTATTTTGCTACTGCAGCAGTGCTGCTGTTCAGGTGCGTCAAGATCAAGACTGCATTAGTGTCACCAGCTAAACACTAATGCAGTCTTGATGCTTGCTTTATTGTGTATACTATATAGTATATATAGAGGTATATATATATAGGTATATGTCCTGATATACATGGACGACTAGATGGACGACCAGGGTTGACGACTAATCGTGGTTAGTCTCCTGGTCGGTCCCATGGCGACCAGGTTCGACCAGACAACCTGAAAACATTGAGCACAAGTCAAAGAAGTAAAGGCAGCCTCTCTCTAAGTTGCATTGCGAATCATGTTCTTCAGGAGACAATAAAAAGACTTTATGCCTATAGATTCTCAGAATGGTGCTATCGATAGCTAATAATCAAGGCAAATAGGTACTTCCTTAATTAGAATGAGGTACTTCCTTTTCATTTCTTTTTTTAGTTTTGTTGGAACTTAGAATTGGGTGATGGGCTTTTGTTTCCATCATGAGGTTTCAGTTTTACTCTTCAATAAGATTTCTCATTTTTTGTTTTATGTATAATGCCCATTGTGTACCAGAGTTCATATTTTTCTATTGATCTTTGAACATTTTACATTATTCACGTGACAGTGTTGCAGATCGATTTGCCTGCTGATAGGATTTTTCTTAATGTAGTGTAGGAATATTTCATAGTTCAAAGATAGCCAGTTGCAGTGTGAAACAGGCCTACTCACTTTATATTATCGTGTGTCATCATTCCTAAGTTTGCTAGTTCTGTTCCATGGATGATTGGGTGTCCATGTGATAGTTTTTTTCCACCTTTTTCTTTGCTTAGCTACTGATTTTCTCCATAGTATTCTTTGTTGATGTTTTTCTTTTAATACTGCAACTAGTGGACAAATAAAATGCAACCAGCAGAGTCTGTTGAAACCCTGTCAATCAGCCTATCTACTTTTCGCTGACATTACTACCTGATTGGACTATTGGATACAAATTTATAGGGCAATAAATGCTATTACTTGACTATTGTATGAAATTGTTTTTTTTTTATTTGTCACTGCAGAGTTTTAATTCAAGTGACAGCATCTTCTGTGGTGTGTTTGATGGCCATGGGCCATACGGTCATTTTGTTGCCAAGAAAGTTAGAGATTCACTTCCTGTCAAGTTGCGCACACAATGGCAAACTAGTGCTAATGGGGGCTCTAGTCCTCATCAAAATGGAAGCATCTCTGAAAGTATCAACTCCGAAGAAACAGGTTCTATTGTTGATGATGAATGGGGTGATGGTGATGACACTGAAAAGCTTCCTGAGACGTTTCTTCCACTTAAGAAATCTTACCTAAAAGCTTTCAAATTGATGGACAAGGAACTCAAGCTGCATCCCACAGTTGACTGTTTCTGCAGTGGATCTACAGCAGTAACATTGGTGAAACAGGTGATTGATACTTCAAAACTTGCCTTGGCGTTTGCACATACTGAAGCTTTTGAGAAAAGTGGTAGAAGTACAACTAAATTACTGAAGAGCTGGACATGTTTTTGTTAGGGATTGGACCTTGTAATTGGAAATCTTGGGGACTCAAGAGCAATTATGGGGACAAGAGACGCCTCTAACAATCTAACTGCTCTGCAACTCACAGTTGATTTGAAGCCTAACCTTCCCAGTACGTTCAATTCTCATTTTGATCATTTCATTGGCCCTGAAGACCGTCGTAATCTGCATATTTGATATTTGTTTCCTTTCTGTCCTCGAGGTGCCTTTGATCGAACTATGATGCGAATAAGATGCTTGTCCAGATTGATGTTTCCTTTGGGTTGTCGAAATATTTAATCTTTATTTCTTCTTTTCAAGGGGAAGCTGCGAGGATACAACAATGTAAAGGACGAGTTTTTGCTCTTCAGGATGAGCCAGAAGTTGCCAGAGTATGGTTGCCAAATAACGACTCTCCTGGATTGGCAATGGCAAGAGCTTTCGGAGACTTCTGCCTTAAAGATTATGGTTTAATATCTGTTCCAGAGATATCGTATCGCCGTCTTACCGAAAAGGATGAATTTATAATACTAGCCACCGATGGGGTATGCTAATCATCTTAGATTCTTAAAATACTGCTCGATCTAGGAACTCACCAGCCAATACATCATGTCTTTAATTTGCAGTCCCTGCTTGGAGTAGCTATCTTTTTAGCACCTTCACAGATCTGCATCAACTTTCTCATAATCGTAAAGCTCAATGCATGTAGGTATGGGACGTTCTATCAAATAAGGAGGCTGTTGACATTGTAGCATCAGCCCCATCTCAGGCAACGGCAGCCAGGGCTCTTGTTGACTGTGCTGTCAGATCGTGGAGGTTGAAGTTCCCAACATCCAAGAGTGATGACTGTGCTGTTGTCTGCTTATTCTTGGATCATGAGAAGTCAGCTGACTCGGTTCAAGAGAGTGAACCCAGTGTGGAGACAGCAGAACCCACCGGGGAGGAGGTTTCCACACAGGATGCCAGTGCAGAGGTCGATGAAGAGATTGCAGATGCTAGTGTACATGTATCCAGTGCAGAGCACAGTGCGGAGGCCACATTGCAACACTCCACCACATTAAGGGAGGTCGATGAGATTGTACCGGTCGACGAACCGCCCATCTTGAAGGAGTCTGAAAGGTGCGGGTCTGCTCGCAGCCTGGCAGATTGCATATCGACAAACGAGGAAGAGGAATGGTCCGCGCTTGAAGGCGTGACGCGGGTGAATTCCCTCCTGAACCTCCCCAGAATACTGTCTGGCGACAAGAGATCGACCAGCTGGAGGAAGCGGCGGTGAGGAAGCTCCCCTAGAATTCTTCACCGAGTTGAGGTGGGGGTTCTTGCAGAGGCGCGGCTCAACCCAGTACTGGCATTTTTCGGCCAGGCGCGTGTAAAATCCTTCGGTCTCAGGGAATTCGTTCTAGCTGATTTTTAGGCTTCCTCAGATTGTTTTGACGGCAGGCATGGGCGTTCCAGATTGTTTGTTCATTATTGTGCCTTTTGCCAGGAAGGTGTTCCATGCTTGGGCTTCTCTGTGTCCGTTTGTGCATAAGAAAGTTTTTGTTCTGTGAGAAGCTTCTTTTGTAGAACATGCAGTACCTCCTGACGTTGGATGGGATGCTCGCCTGCCGCCCGAGACTATTAAAAGTTTTAAACAAAGACAAATCCAGTACTATATTTGTATTATTAGGTCACCATTTTGTTCATCTTATTTAGTTTATAGTTTGCCTGTGAAATGCGGATTATTCTCAAGACATTGTTTTTGCAGTCAGTCTTGATTGTTGTATCATCGTCTTCGAATTTTAAGGGCGTTTATATATCACATAAAAGGAAATGGGCTTTAGCTCTCAAATGTTCTTAGAGAAAAGCCCAATTACAGATGGGCCAATAGAAAGATAGGTGTGCTTGTTCGGCCCAATAACCATAGCAGCCGGCCCGAGACAACCAGCTATGTAACCACAACCAACCCTGAAACAAGTGCTTTAGAGCCACTCCAGCATTCCTCTACTTAAACACTCATCTTATTTTTGACTATTCAGAGCTAAAAACTGCACTTCAATAGGGCCCTCACTAGGGTTCTCAAAATTGAGAGGGCTTCAAACCACCCTCCCACCCCTCATTCCTAGAGGCCCTGGACCAAACTCTCGAATCATCCTTTTTGGTAGTTTCGGTTTGCACGCTTCCTTCTCCCGTCTGCGTGCCGCCCCGCTTCCCCTATCAGTTCACGCGCGTCACCTCGCTTTCCTCGAGCAAGCAAACAATGTGGCAACCCTGACGCCACCCATCCTCATCTACGCGTCGCCCGAGTAGGCCGACGGTAGAGAGGTTGCGCCCCCCAACTCCTTCCCCTCCCCATCGACATCCCAGGCGATGACTCTCCCCGTCGGAGCCTCTCCTTGGTTGTGCCTCTCCCATTCGGAGTTGCAAGGCATATCCCTTCATGTCGGAATCCTTTTCGCCTGCTGCTAGCATGGCCGTGTTCGCCAATGGAGAGAAGATACAACAAGAAGAAGAAGATATGAAAGAGGATGACAAGTGGGTTATATGTGTTATTCTTTATTAGAATGAATTTGAGGACACTATTTTGTGAGATCCTACCGGAGTGCAGTGAAACAGGGCCCTCAAAAGTAGAGAGAGCTCTCAAGTAAAAAGTGAGAGCCGTGTTTTGTGGGCTATTGCTGGAGTTGCTCTTAGATCCCTCAAATATTAAAAAAAAGAAAAGGAAAAAACATGTAGCATGTTCACTGCAGTTGCCGCTGCAACTTATGAACTTCAGATACTGTAGAAGACTGTTGTGTTGTGACGGTATCCACTACGGCTTCTAGCTACATTGATCATGCTCTGAATAAAGCTCATATATAAAACTGGATTTTGATCCTTCTCTAGTGTTAATCATTTTGTTCTTGCACTCCGGGCAGACTTGTACGGTAGTTTTATTTAATGTGGCGTTACATTATTCACGGTGAAATTGACTTATACTCTTAGTAGGTGTGAAAACAACTAAACAAGCGGTTTTCAAAGTTTGGGGTGGGCAAAAAATCGGTTTTGGTGGGACTTTGTGAATAGCTGTTGCGGATCAAAAGAATTTTTGCCCCCCAAAACCTTTTCACCTAGGATACGTTTTCTTTCGTGGAAGGCGTATACTTGTATGAGGTGAGGTGGTGGGTCGGGGCCCCACACAAAAACAAGTCGTGGCCTACCGTCCCGATCTCAATTCTCACCTTCTCTTCTCGCTACCGCGTCGTCTCGTCTCGTCTCCCTCGTTCCGGTCGCCAGGGAGGAAGGAGGGAGGCCAGCCCGCCGCTAGGGTTAGGGTTAGGGTTTCCAGTGGGAGGGGCAGAGGCGGGGCACCAGCCATGGCGCTCAAGTTCCTGAACAAGAAGGGGTGGCACACGGGGTCCCTCCGCAACATCGAGCGGGTATGGAAGGCGGAGCAGGCGGAGGAGGCGGAGAGCCGCAAGACGGAGGAGCTCAAGAAGCAGGTCGCCGCCGAGAAGGAGAAGGCCGAGTTCCGGGCCATGCAGGAGCGCGCCGGCCTCAGGCCGTAAGTGATTTTTTTTTTCCTTTCATCCTTCTCTCTTTCGTTCGGTTGGATCTGATAGGGCGGTCGGTACGTCCGGCTAGGGTTTCGCTTCGATTCGATGGGGTTCGGGCCATTTCTGGCTTCGTCTGATGTGCTAATCGCGCGATGGCTGGTACAGGGCGCAGGAGAGGCTGGACTTCCTCTACGAGTCGGGGTTGGCCGTCGGCAAGAGCTCCGAAGGGTTCCAGGCGCTGCAACAATCTGCACCGGGGGCATCTGCTGCGTCCACTTCTGCACAGGCGAGTGCGGCTGATTCTTCCAAGGTACTTATTCCTGCCTCAACATTGATTGTAGTTCATCTGCGTGTGCGGATCAGCTGAATTCAGTGTAATTCAAAGCGGGAACAGATAAAGTGTGTTCTTGCCAATGATATATTGAGTAAGAAACATCAAGATAAATAAGAGTAATGCCTGATTATTGCTGTCGGATGGTGGTTGTGGTAGAATATTGTTAGCTTATTTCATACTATATTGCATGTTATGCGCACTCAGAACGATTTATTTTGCGTCTGTAGTATTTAAGTCTTTTAAGAAAATATCATGGAATATGTTGATGCTGACATATATGCTGTTTTAGTAGTGTTTTTGTTGCATTGCATCACTTCTTTTATTAAACATATCTACAGAATTAAGTGATAGAGATGCAGCACAGATGTGGCCTCCTAGTAGTGAATCCTTGAACTGAACACTGGGTTACATTCACTAAACTTGCATGCTAACAACAGTTATTTGTGTTAAGCAACATGAGCATGGTTTCAAGGTTTCACTCAGTTTCTTGTTTAAACTTGATTTTTACCTTGAGTTACACTTCTACTGATTTCCTGTTTTTGAATTGCTATCATGGTGAAAATATGATCTAATAGTCACATTTCTTCATTTTCCTTTGCACGTTTCAGGCAGCTACACCAGGAGCTTTATTTGAGGATAAACCCCAATCTGCAAATGATACATGGAGAAAGCTCCACTCTGATCCTCTACTCCTAATAAGGCAGCGGGAGCAGGATGCAATTGCAAGGATTAAAAACAATCCAATCAAGATGGCCGAGATAAAGAAAACTGTAAGTTCTCCTTTCCTTTTATAATGTGGAATCTTTGAGTAGCTTAACTAGAGTCAAACTTGTTGACAGATGGTTTGCAATTGTTGGTTTGGGATCACAAGTTCATAAATAAGTTTCCAGAAAACAATCGTAGTAACCTTTGATAGGTGAGATTTGTTGAATGCAAGGGAGGCGGAGGATACTATATTGGTTTGTCAAGAAGTTGGATACCCAAAGCCTTTTTTTTTTACAAGTAACTAGTAATCGTTTTTTTTATTAAAAAAAAACCCTCAAATTTCTAACTTTGTGAAAATAAATTTTAGTTATTCGCAAATTACTTGGCAGTAGACACATGTTTGAGTGTAGGAGTCGGCCTTGGGTTCGGGTGCATGATTCAGCAAACTCGAAAATAGGACTAGAGGATTTCTAGCACATATGTATTTTTTTTTAAAAAATCTGTAAAGTCAATTTAAATCTTTTGGGGCAGAGCAGGCAGCTAATTAACAACATAACACAGAACAAGTAACTGATTCCATTTCTTCCCATTGCTCTCTTGGTGGGTGCAGCCTCTTTGCACCTCTGGTTAGCAAAATGAGTTGCCTGTGCCTGCCTCATCTCTCCAGTGCCCTTCTCGTATGCTGGCTCTTTCCTAGGCTCTCTGCTTGAACTTGCCAGAGACAAATCTGGTGCATGTCCACGCGGGGATACGAAATGTTACAGCAAACAAATTTTGGACTCGCAAGTCCATATAACACTGATCCAAGTAACATTTGTGTGGTTTGCTGAATTTGGTTTTAGGGAATCTGCTTTTTGAAGGGCGGGCCTGGTGCAAGCGGTAGAGTCTTACCGCCTGTGACCGGAAGGTCCTGGGTTCGAGTCGCGGTCTCTCCTCGCATTGCACAGGCGAGGGTAAGGCTTGCCACTGACACCCTTCCCCAGATCCCGCATAGAGCGGGAGCTCTCTGCACTGGGTACACCCTAGGGAATCTGCTTTTTGTAAAGCTCAGCATCCATTCTTAAAGCATTTTCATTTTGAACACGCTCCCTGACACAATCTTGCTCTTGTGTAGGTTGAAGCTGAGAAAAAGCAAAAAGAAGAGAAGAAAGAGAAGAAAAAGCACAAGAAGCATCGCCACCATAAGTCAAATAGTAAGAGGCATCACTCAGATGAGAATTTGGATTCAGATGAAATAAGTGATGGCAAGGATGAGAGAAGGAAGAGAGCTCATTCTTCTCTTGACCATAAGAAAGAAGAGAAACAGGTCCCAGGCATAAGAAGCAGCACAGAGAAAGATTCATCAGATTCAGACAATGATGAACCACAGAGAAGAAAGCACGATGTATCAGAAGACGATGAACCGAGGGAGAAGACGACATGACGAGGATGAACCAAGGAGAAGACGTCAGGATGATGGTGAACCAAGAAGACGACTGCAGGACGACAATGAACCAAGGAGAAGACAGCAGGACGGCGATGAACCAAGGGGAAGACGGCCAGGACGACGGTGAACCAAGGAGTAGAGGCAGGACAACGATGAACCAAGGAGAAGATGGCAGGACGACGATGAACCAAGGGGAAGACGGCAAGACGATGATGAACCAAGAGGAAGATGGCAGGATGATGAGAAACCAAGGGAAAGAAGCTATGTTGACCGTCCAAGATATGATCGCTCTGATGCTGATGATAGGAAAAGGAGACATCATTCACCTCCAGACCGCCATCATGCAAACTCAAAGCATGATGGTCCAGACTCTAGGCCCAAAAGAGTGGGTGATGGCCACAAAACTGGGAATTCCACTTCTGAACACCGTTCCCCCTCGCTCTGAACAAAGCTCTGGCGAGCAGACGAGGCAAGAAAGCGACATGGCAGGAACAATGGTCCGTCATTCAACCGTCAACGGGGTGGTGTCCACCATATGTCAGAAGAGGAGAGGTTAGCTCGGTGCGCCAGATGGAGGCTGATGCTGAGGTCCATGAGGAGCAGAGGTGGAAGAGGCTCAAGAAAGCTGCTGACGATGATGCTAAAGAGGCAGCAACTGTGAATGCGAACCAGTTCAAAGGGAAGAACTTCTTGGAAGATGAAAAGAAGAGCATATTTGGAACAGATAAGGGTGGCAGTGCCACAATTGAAGAGAGCATCAGGCGCCGCGCTTTTTACTCGCAGGGTGGCCGTGATGCCGAGGGCAATGCCTTCAGGCGGTGAATTCCTGCTGTACTGTTTTGTTGTTTGCTTGACTCGTCTTGCCGTCAAAGTATTGTACGTGAAAAGTCGAGAGCTATGTAAAACAGCTAGTCTTCTTTCAGTAACAGCAATTTTAATCTACAATTTTGATACAGAATTTGGCTTAAACCGCCCATAAGAATGATTGCCTCAGATTGATATTGCTTGACGTTCTTCAGGGTTGGCACTGTAAAAAAAAAATCTTATATACGGGCGGAGTATATGGGTAAAATCTCCGCCTTTTCATTGACGGGCCAACATTCCGGGACCCCGTGACGTGGACATGGAAATTAATTTTGGTTCAGCTCGTTGAACTCGGTTTGAAAGCTCCTTTTGCTTCAGTCCACTCCTGAAGTCCTATATACATCCCTCTGTAATGGCTATCCCAATCTTTGCATTTCTCCCTTTTTCACTTTTATATGTTTCATAGCGCCTATAATCTTTTAGTTCTAAAAAAACTACTACGGTCTGTTCTAGTTGCAGATCATTTTGTCAAGTAGGCACAAAAGTTCCATCTTCTTTTCTTAGACAGAATTGCTTTGCGTGTGCGCATTACATTTACATCATTAAACACTCGTACATTTTGAAAAAATAGATGAAACATTCGGGACATATGCTTGCAACATATGTGTGAAACATATGCAACATCCAGATAAATAATTGTAATATAAAAAAAACACTTACTGTAACATAAGACTGAAATATTTAGAAACATAATGTGTGGCAACATGTGTGAAAACATATGCAACATCCAAATAAAAAAAGATTGCAACATGCGTCTGGAAACAGATGAAATATTTTGAACAAATGCTTCCAACATGCTTCTGAACCACTTGCAACATTTGCAACATCCCCTGGTCTACTTTTGCAACATCCATAAGAACAACTGCAACATACCTTTGAAATGACTGAAACACCTGAAACATATATTTGCAACATAGGGGACGAAAAGCCTAGGCCGGTCGATTCCAGCCGGCGAGGTCGGAGCCGGTGGCAACGGTGGGGGGATGGAGGGTGTGGAACGCCATGGTTGCTAGCGTGGGAGGAGCTCGGTCGCCGGGGTCACAGAGGGCGCCGCCGGGGGGGGGGGGGGGGGGAGGGAGGGGCACCGCGCTGGGGTGAAGGAGAGCCTCTGAAAGCTCTAGTTTGGTTTTGGTTAATTGATGAAACCTTAAGTGCTAACCTAGTTTATCAAGATGATTATGAGAGAGTAGCACTACTTCCAAGTGATGAGCAATGACGAAGATCATACAAAGGTGATGCATGGTGATGATCAAATGCTTGAACTTGGAAAGAAGAAGAGAAAAACAAAAGGCTCAAGGCAAAGGTATAAAATGTAGGAGCCATTTTATTTTAGTGATCAAGACACTTAGTGAGTGTGATCACATTTAGGATAGATAGCCGTACTTTAAGAGGAGTGAAACTCGTATTGAAATGCGGTTATCAAGTGCCACTAGATGCTCTAACTCATCACATATGCATTTAGGATCTAGTGGAGTGCTAACACACCCTTGAAAATGTTTGTGAAAATATGCTAACACATGTGCACACAGGTGATACACTTGGTGGTTGGCACATTGGAGCAAGGGTGAAGAAGTTAGAAGAGAAAATGAGTTGGTCACGAAGACGCTGGCGTCGGTCAACTGATCGGACGCTGGGTCTGAAAGCAACCGGACGCTGGCAGCTTGCGTCCGGTCGAACTGGTCGGGTCGGCACAAGTACCTAGGGTATTGCACCGGACGCTGGTATGTGTCCGGTCAAGGTGGACCGGACTCGTCCGGTGGAAGAAATACGCCTCGGGGAGCTTACTGGAAAACGACCGGGCTTCAGCTCCGGTCCGTTTTTGACGGTTGCTGTCCGGTGCAGGCTTCGTAGCCGTGTTAGATAGAACTGTACGAACAATCATTTGAAGGCAAGTGACGGCCGTGGGCGTCCATCGAGCCGCAGAACAGGAAAGAGGCCTGCCCTAGGCGATCGAGTCCGTCAGTATGACCGGAGCGTTCGGTCAGAGCGCGTTTTTTGCCCAGTGAAGGGGTATAACGGCTCTATTCCATGGGGGCTTCTATTTAAGCCCCATGGCCGGCTGAAGCTCGAACTCTTGCATATTTTCATTGACATAGCAACCTTGTGAGCTTAGCCCAACGCCCTCCCCACTCATCTCCATCATTGATCAATCATCTTTGTGAGATTGGGAGAGAATCCAAGTGCATTGCTTAAGTAATTGTATCTAGAGGCACTTGGTATTCATGTTGCACTGCGGATTTCGCTTGTTACTCTTGGTGGTTGCCACCACCTAGATGGCTCGGTGCAGCGGTGGAGGATCGGCATGAGTTGGTGATTGTTCATGGCCGTCTTCGGTGATTGTGAGGGGAGTTGTACCTTCCCCGGCGGAGCGCCGAAAGGTAACTCTAGTAAATTGCTCGTGTCATTGAGTTACCTCACTTGTGGGTCGGTTCTTGCGGTGTTCCTATTGTGTGGACGAGGTTTGTGAAACACCTCTTAGCCGCCGAACCACCAAGTGTTGGTCGACACAACGGGGACGTAGCGTGTTGGCAAGCACGTGAACCTCGGAGAAAGTCAATTGTCTCTTGTCTTTGGCATTCTCCCGGTGTTTGGCTATATATTCATCTTGTGATTGGTTCATCCCCTACATGTCGGTATAATCACCCTACTCACTTATTTACATTCTTGCAAACTAGTTGATACAAGCTCTTTAGTGTAATTAGAATTGAGAGCTTGCTTTACTATTTACTTTCATCTAGTTGAGCTCTTTAGAGTAGCAAGATTGAGAGCTCTTAGTGAGTAGTTACATAGCAAGTTTGGGTGCCTAAGTAATCATTACAACTAGAATTGTTGGATAGGTGGCTTGCAACCCTTGTAGAGCTAGAGCAAGTTTGCATTATGCTATTTGTCATACTAATCAAATTGCTCTAGTTGATTTGTAGATTTTTAAATAGGCTATTCACCCCCCTCTAGCCATATTAGGACCTTTCAAGTGGTATCGGAGCCGTGGTCACTGTTTGATTGAAGGCTTAACAACCTCGGTGTCAAATTATGGCTCAAGTTGTGTTCAACCATGTGGGGGGCAAACCACCTTTCTTTGATGGCACAAGCTATGACTATTGGAAGAGAAAGATGAAAATGTATCTTGGTTCAATCAATGATCAAGTATGGGAAGTGACCGAAAATGATTATGCTATCATTGATCCCGACAATCCACCAACCAAGATAGAACCAACAAGCAATGCAATACAATGGCTCTCAACACCATATACAATGCCATTGATTCCAAGGTGTTTGAGCAAATCAAGGATTGTGAGAGAGCTGATGAGGTGTGGACAAGATTGGAGGAAACTTATGAGGGGCACACCGGAGGTGAAGAGTGCCAAGTTGTATATTCTCAAGGACAAGTTGACAAGCTTCAAAATGAAAGATGATGAGAGCATTCCAGAGATGTTCCATCGGTTACAAGTAATTGTCAATGACTTGAAGGCTTTGGGAGAAAAGATCAAGAATGATGATGTCTCTCACCGGTTCTTGATGTGCCTACCTCCAAGGTTTGAAATGTTGAGATTGCTCATCATTAGAGGAGGATTGAAGGAGATCACCCCTAACCAAGTACTAGGTGATGTCATGACACAAGAGACATACCACGTGGAAAGGGAGGGGGGAGGACAAGGAGGACAAGAAGGAAGAAGAAGACAAGAAGAAGAAAAGCATAGCATTCAAGGCTAGCTCCTCATCATACAAGAACAAGGGCAAGTCCAAGAAAGAATCAAGTGATGATGAGGATCTTAGTGATATTGATGATGAAGCTATGGCTCTCTTTGTTCGCAAGATGGGCAAGTTCATGAAGAAGAAGGGCTATGGTGCAAGAAAGAGAAGAGATCACACAAAGAGCAAAGAATATGTTACAATTGCAAGAGCCCTGATCATGTTGTAGCAAATTGTCCTTATAATAGTGACAATGATGAAGATGAAAAGAAGAAGAACAAGAAGGACAACAAAGAAAAGAAAGAAAAGAAGGAGAAGAGGATGACCTTCCAAAAGAAGAAGAAAGGTGGAGGCTATGTGGTCACATGGGATAGTGATGGCTCTTCGGATGATGATAGCTCTAGTGATGATGACAAGAAACATCTCAAGAGAGCATTAGCAAGCATCGCCATCAACAAGAAGCTATCCATTTTCGACACTCCATCGACATGCCTCATGGCAAAGCCTACCAAGGTAAAATATGATGAGAGTGATGATGAATGTGAAAGTGATTCTTGTAGGGATGATGATGACGATGATGAGGAGTACACCAAGGAGGAGCTCTTGGATATGTGTGAGCAAGTGCACGCTTGCAATGAGATGAAGAGAAAGGAGTGCAAAGAATTGCGCAAGAAGCTAAAATCTCTTGAGCAATCCTTTGATGAGCTCAATGCCACTCATGAGAGGCTAATGGAAGCCCATGAGAAGCTTGGCAAAACTAACTCTAAGCTTGAAAAGGCTCACTCCTCTCTCATTGAGCAAGTCAAGAAGGAGGAAGCCAAGAAGGAGCAAGTGATAGTAACATGTGATGTGGGACTAACATGTGATCTTATTGATGAATCTATTCATGAACCCATTATTGTTGCTCCTACTAACACTTCTTGTAGCACTACCACTTCCACTCCATCTATAAATGATGCATCACTTATAGTGGAAAATGAGAACCTCAAGAAGGAGGTGAATGAGCTTACTCGTGCCTTAGGCAATGCCTATGGAGGAGAAGCCCACTTGCTAAAGTGCTTGGGTAGCCAAAGGTTTTCTCTCAACAAAGAGGAATTAGGCTATACCCCCAAGAAAGGCAAGGCGGCCTTTGTCACTCCCAAAGCTAGCTTTGTGAAGGGCAATGGTCGGTTTTGCAATAGATGCAAGCAAGTTGGGCATATAGAGCAAAATTGCAAGACTAACAAGAACAAGCTACCTAATGTATCCTCAATCAAATTTGATTCTTGTTACATGCTTTATAAGGGTGCCAATGGTGTGAAGGCTAAGTTCATTGGTGCACCAATTGTGGGCCCAAAGAAGAAGGCCATTTGGGTACCAAAGACCTTGGTGACTAACCTACAAGGACCCAAGCAAGTTTGGGTACCTAAAAAGAATTGATCTTCTTTTGTAGGTAAATTATAAAGCCGGAGGAAGGCATTGGGTGCTTGATAGTGGGTGCACACAACACATGACCGGTGATTCAAGGATGTTCAATTCAATCAATGAAAGCAAGAGCAATGGGATGGATAGTATCACATTTGGTGACAATGGCAAAGGCAAGGTCAAAGGGCTTGGTAAGATTGCAATATCCAATGATTTGAGCATTTCCAATGTGCTACTAGTAGAGAGCTTGAACTTCAACCTATTGTCGGTAGCTCAATTGTGTGATCTTGGTTTCAAGTGCATATTTGGTGTGGATGCTGTAGAGATCATAAGTGTAGATGGCTCTAACTTGATATTCAAAGGATTTAGATATGAGAATCTATACTTAGTTGATTTCAATGCTAGAGAAGCTCAATTGTCAACATGTTTGATCACTAAGTCTAGCATGGGTTGGTTATGGCATAGAAGGCTTGGTCATGTTGGAATGAAACAATTGAACAAGTTGATTAAGCATGACTTAGTTAGAGGCTTGAAAGATGTCACATTTGAAAAGGATAAGCTATGTAGTGCATGTCAAGCCAGAAATCAAGTTGGTAATACATATCCTAAGAAGAGTATGATGAGCACATCTAAGGCATTTGAGTTAATGCACATGGACTTGTTTGGACCAACCACATACACTAGCATTGGTGGAAACAAATATGAATTTGTGATTGTGGATGATTTCACTGGATACACATGGGTGTTCTTTCTTGGTGACAAGAGTGATGTGTTTGCAATATTCAAATCATTTGTCAAGGGCATTCACAATGAGTTTGAAACAACCATCAAGAAAGTTAGAAGTGACAATGGTAGTGAATTCAAGAACACTAGAATTGATGAGTTGTGTGATGAATTTGGAATTAGACATCAATTCTCGGCCAAGTACACTCCTCAATCAAATGGCTTAGTTGAAAGGAAGAATAGAACTTTGATTGACATGGCAAGATCAATGTTGAGTGAGTACAATGTGAGTCATTCATTTTAGGCCGAAGCAATCAACACGACTTGCTACTATAGCAACCGACTCTATTGTCACCCCATGATGGAAAAGACACCTTATGAGCTTTTGAATGGAAGAAAGCCCAACATAGCATACTTTCGGGTTTTTTGTTGTAAATGCTATATATTGAAGAAAGGCACTAGATTAAGCAAGTTTGAAAAGAAATGTGATGAAGGTTTCTTGCTTGGTTACTCCACAACTAGCAAGGCTTATAGAGTTTGGAATTTGGCTAGTGGTACTCTTGAGGAGGTTCATGATGTGGAATTTGATGAAACAAATAGTTCCCAAGAGGAAGATGAGAACCTAGATGATGTAAAAGGCACTCAATTGGTCAATGCAATGAAGAACATGGACATTGGTGAGTTAAGGCCTAGAGAGGTGATTGATGGTGAAGATGACAAGAATCAAGTGCTCTCTAACTCAAATATGCAATCTAGTGGTTCTCATGATCAAATCCAAGCAAGCACTAGTGATGGCAATGTGCAAGATCAACAAATTGCTAGTTCATCATCCCAACCAAGTGATCAATCAAATGCTAGCAATCAAGTGTAATTGCTTCAACCAACCAATGTTGTAAGAGATCATCCATTGGATACTATCATTGGTGATATTTCAAGGGGAGTACAAACTAGATCAAGATTGACATCATTTTGTGAGCACTTCTCATTTGTTTCATCCATTGAGCCTAAGAAGATAGATGAAGCTTTGAATGATGTTGATTGGGTCAATGCTATGCATGAAGAGCTAAACAACTTCACAAGAAACCAAGTATGGGAGTTAGTTGAGAGGCCTAAGGGTCATAATGTGATTGGAACCAAGTGGGTCTTTCGGAACAAGCAAGATCAAGATGGGATAGTGATAAGGAACAAAGCAAGATTAGTGGCTCAAGGTTACACTCAAGTTGAAGGTCTTGACTTTGGAGAAACATATGCCCCGGTTGCAAGATTGGAAGCAATTAGGATCTTGCTAGCTTATGCTTGTGCCCACAACATCAAGTTGTATCAAATGGATGTGAAGAATGCATTTCTCAATGGGTACATCAATGAGCTTGTGTATGTTGAGCAACCTCCCGGTTTTGAAGATGAAAAGAAACCCAACCATGTTTACAAGTTGAGAAAGGCTTTGTATGGATTGAAACAAGCACCCAGAGCATGGTATGAGAGATTGAGGGATTTCCTACTCTCTAAGGGATTCAAGATGGGAAAGGTTGACACCACTCTCTTCACCAAGAAGCTTGGGAATGACTTGTTTGTAATGCAAATCTATGTTGATGATATCATCTTTGGGTCAACAAATCAAGAATTTTGTGAGGAGTTTGGCAAGATGATGGCAAGTGAGTTTGAGATGTCTATGATTGGAGAACTTAGTTACTTCCTTGGTCTTCAAATCAAGCAAATGAAGAATGGCATATTTGTGAGTCAAGGCAAGTATATCAAGGACATGCTCAAGAAGGTTGAAATGGATGAGAGTAAAGCTATTAGTACACCAATGGGGACAAGTGGAAGCTTGGATAGTGATGCTAGTGGCAACATGGTGGATCAAAAGATGTATCGGTCTATGATTGGAAGTCTACTCTATATGACCACATCAAGGCCAGATGTGATGTTTAGTGTATGCATGTGTGCTAGATTTCAAGCCTCACCAAGAGAAAGTCATTTGAAGGCAACTAAGAGAATATTGAGGTACTTGAAGCATACACAACATGTTGGATTATGGTATCCCAAAGGAGCAAGATTTGAGTTGATTGGATATTCGGACTTCGATTATGCGGGATGCAAAGTTGAGAGAAAGAGCACATTGGGCACATGTCAACTATTGGGAAGATCACTTGTATCTTGGTCATCAAAGAAGCAAAATAGTGTAGCACTTTCAACCGCCGAAGCGGAGTACATTTTGGCCGGTAGTTGTTGTGCTCAATTACTTTAGATGAAGGCTACTTTGAGTGACTTTAGAATCAAGTTCAAGCAAGTGCCATTGCTATGTGACAATGAAAGTGCCGTAAAGCTCACCAACAACCCAGTTCAACACTCAAGAACAAAGCATATAGATGTCCGTCATCACTTCATAAGAGATCACCAACAAAAAGGGGACATTTGCATAGAGAGTGTGGGCACCGAAGATCAACTTGCCGACATATTCACCAAGCCACTTGATGAGAAGAGGTTTTGCAAGCTAAGGAATGAATTGAACATACTTGACTTCTCCAATATGTGTTAATGCAACCCCATTATATGACATGCCTCTCCTTCGAGCAATCCAAGGTAAAAGTTGATTGGCATGGCATACATCTTTGCTAAGGACATGATTAGTGCATCTAGACATATTTCACATTTGAATAGGCTCATTCATGAAAATCAAATGAATTTGATGCTTGTATGGTACCACTATTGCTTGTATGTTTAAAATGATCTAGTGGTAGCATATGACATATTTGTGGGCTTGTAAACCTAGTGTTTGATTTAGAAAATGAGCTATAAGTGTTTAACTCAACATGGTACAAGATAACCCTTATTTGGAGGTGTGAAGAAGCTTGTCCTTGGATCAAACCGAGTTAAATATCTTTTGCAAGTAATCTAGATTGAACCAAATTGGGAAAATGATCCGCATTTCACATGGTTTCACCCCAATCTATCTATAAGTTGAACCTATCTCTACTTCAAGCCTTTGTGGTCATTGATGACAAAGGGGGAGAGAAAACAAAGATATGAGTGATAGGGGAGTATTTGACATAGGGGGAGAGATATATGATAAAAGAAAGGGATCAATTAAAATTTTGAGCATACAAATAGGGGGAGCAAGCTCATAAACTTGTATGGTGCATTTGAATGAGCATTACATATGTTTGCTTGCATGGCATAAGTGTTAATTTCAAATATCCATGCTTGTGTGGTGTATGCTAGTTGTAGGTTTGAATGTTGAAATGAAAAACTAGCATGCATAGGCTAAGTAACTAGACTTATGTTCTTTCTATAGAAACTAGACCTTTGCATGTAATGTTGATCTCACGGGGTATTCTAGTTTTTGTATATGCCTAGTTACTAATGGTGCTAAGGATGGTATATTGGTGCACTCCGATTGGTATCACGCTTCAAAGGTCCATCTCTTATACCTTAGCATCATTTGGTAGAAATTGACTCATATATTTCCTATCTAATCATATGTGCAAAGCTACAATCCAAACTCTTAGCACATATGTAGGGGGAGCAATTGCTACCATTTGGCATTCATGAAACTTGTCCATATTCTTTTACGCATGGTAAATATGCTTGGGCAAGCAACATGGATTCGATTAAACTTTAATTCATATCTTTGTATAAGGGTTGTCATCAATTACCAAAAAGGGGGAGATTGAAAGCTCTAGTTTGGTTTTGGTTAATTGATGAAACCCTAAGTGCTAACCTAGTTTATCAAAGTGATTATGAGATAGGTAGCACTACTCCAAGTGATGAAGCAATGACGAAGATCATGACAAAGGTGATGGCATGGTGATGATCAAATGCTTGAACTTGGAAAAGAAGAAAGAGAAAAACAAAAGGCTCAAGGCAAAGGTATAAAATGTAGGAGCCATTTTATTTTAGTGATCAAGACACTTAGTGAGTGTGATCACATTTAGGATAGATAGCCGTACTATTAAGAGGAGTGAAACTCGTATTGGAATGCGGTTATCAAAGTGCCACTAGATGCTCTAACTCATCACATATGCATTTAGGATCTAGTGGAGTGCTAACACCCTTGAAATTGTTTGTGAAAATATGCTAACACATGTGCACAAGGTGATACACTTGGTGGTTGGCACAATGGAGCAAGGGTGAAGAAGTTAGAAGTGAAAACGAGTTGGTCACGAAGAAGCTGGCGTCGGTCAACTGACCGGACGCTGGGTCTGAAAGCACCGGACGCTGGCAGCTTGCGTCCGGTCGAACTGGTCGGTCGGCACAGTACCTAGGGTATTGCACTGGATGCTGGTATGTGTCTGGTCAAGGTGGACCGGACGCATCCGGTCGATGAAATACGCCTCGGGGAGCTTACTGGATACGACCGGACGCTGGGGCTTCAGCGTCCGGTCCGTTTTGCCGGTGCGTCCGGTCAGCTTCGTAGCCGTTGGAATATGACGAATAGCGTTTGAAGCAAGTGACACGTGGCGTCCATCGGGCGACCAGATACTGAGTCTAGGGTCCGGTCAGTATGACCGGAGCGTCCGGTCAGAGCGCGTTTTTGCCCAGTGAAGGGGTATAACGGCTCTATTCCGTGGGGGCTTCTATTTAAGCCCCATGGCCGGCTAAAGCTCGAACTCTTGCACATTTTCATTGACATAGCAACCTTGTGAGCTTAGCCAAAGCCCTCCCACTCATCTCCATCATTGATCAATCATCTTTGTGAGATTGGGAGAGAATCCAAGTGCATTGCTTGAGTAATTGCATCTAGAGGCACTTGGTATTCGTGTTGCGCTACGGATTTCACTTGTTACTCTTGGTGGTTGCCACCACCTAGACGGCTCGGTGTAGAGGTGGAGGATCAGCACGAGTTGGTGATTGTTCGTGGCCGTCTTCGGTGATTGTGAGGGGAGTTGTACCTTCCCTGGCGGAGCGCCAAAAGGTAACTCTAGTAAATTGCTCGTGTCATTGAGTTACCTCACTTGTGGGTCAGTTCTTGCGGTGTCCTATCATGTGGATGAGGTTTGTGAAACACCTCTTAGCCGCCGAACCACCAAGTGTTGGTCGACACAACGGGGACGTAGCGTGTTGGCAAGCACGTGAACCTCGGGAGAAAATCAATTGTCTCTTGTCTTTGGCATTCTCTCGGTGTTTGGCTATATATTCATCTTGTGATTGGTTCATCCCCTACACGTCGGTATAATCACCCTACTCACTTATTTACTTTCTTGCAAACTAGTTGATACAAGCTCTTTAGTGTAATTAGAATTAAGAGCTTGCTTTACTATTTACTTTCATCTAGTTGAGCTCTTTAGAGTAGCAAGATTGAGAGCTCTTAGTGAGTAGTTACATAGCAAGTTTGGGTGCCTAAGTAATCATTACAACTAGAATTGTTAGATAGGTGGCTTGCAACCCTTGTAGAGCTAGAGCAAGTTTGCATTATGCTATTTGTCATACTAATCAAATTGCTCTAGTTGATTTGTAGATTTTTAAATAGGCTATTCACCCCCCTCTAGCCATATTAGGACCTTTCACCGCCGCCGCCTATGCTTCCGCTCACACGGAGCCCTTAGGACGCCACCAACGTTTTGCCCTCGACCTCGTCGCCACAACTTCGACACACACCCACGCTGACTCCTCGGAGGAGGACGAGGCGTGGACCGAAGCGGACTTCTCCAGGCTTCGCGACCCTGAAGCCATGCACCGCTTCATGGCCACGAGCGACTACTGCTTCGGCTACTCTGACTCCGATGACGAAGGCACTTACGATCCCACTCGTGAGTGCTTCCACTCGGGCTCGGGATGCCAAGCGCAGGCGAAGAGGACGAAGGGGCAGACAGAGTACGAAGCCCTCGTCAACAGCTTGTAGATCGCCATCGAACTTGGAGTGCGGCGTCTCGACATACGAGGCGATTCATAGCTTGTCGTCGATCAAGTGATGAAGGAATTGAGCTGCCATGACCCCAAAATGGAGGCATACTGCAAGCTGGTACATCGTCTAGAAGACAAGTTCGACGGTCTCGAACTCAACCACATCGCGCGAAAATTCAATGAGGCTGCGGACGAACTAGCAAAGATGGCGTCGGCGTGGGCCCCGATCCCCCCGAACATCTTCGCCAGAGACCTCTACGAGCCTTCCATTGACTACGCCTTGGTGGTGGAAGAGGGCCCACCGGTCGAGCCCACCGCAGGGCCTAAGGCCCCCTCTGTCACCGAGACCCCTATGGCCGAGCCTGAGGTCATGCAAATCAACATGGAGCCTCCCGAGGCCAACCAGGACACAGACTGGCGAGTCCCGTTCCTTGATTGCCTCATTCGAGGAGAGCTTCCTGCAGACAAGACCGAAGCCCGATGGCTTGCGCGATGAGCCAAAACTTACGTCCTCAGCAATGGTGAGCTGTACAGGCAAAGCCCATCTAGCGTCCTCCAATGGTGCATCACCATCGAGGCAGGCCAAGCCCTACTTTGGGACTTGCATGCGGGAGCCTATGGGCACCATACAGCGCTTCGGACGCTCGTTGGAAACGCCTTCCGCCAAGGGTTCTACTGGCCAACGGCAGTTGCTGACGCCACCAAGCTGGTACGCTCCTGCGAGGGATGCTAGTACTATGCGCGGTAGACGCTCCTCCCGGCCCAAGCCCTCCAAACCATCCTCATTACATGGCCATTCGCCATGTGGGGGCAGGACATGGTTGGGCCTCTACAGAAGGCCCCCGGTGGCTATACCCATTTGCTGGTAGCTATCGACAAGTTCTCCAAGTGGATCGAGGCTTGTCCGATCACTCGAATCAAATCTGAGCAAGCATTGCTGTTCTTCACTGATATCATCCATAGGTTCAGGGTTCCAAACACCATCATCACTGACAATGGGACACAATTCACTGGCCACAAGTTCCTGACGTTCTGCGACGACCACCACATCCATGTGGCCTAGTCGGCCATAGGACACCCTAGGACAAACGGCCAAGTAGAACGTGCCAACAGCATGATCCTACAGGGCCTCAAGCCAAGAATATACAACCGGTTGAAGAAATTTGGCAAGAAATGGCTTGCCGAACTCCCATCGGTCATCTGGAGCCTAAGGAACACTCCAAGCCGAGCCACAGGGTTCACACTGTTCTTCCTGGTCTATGGAGCCGAGGCCATCCTCCCCACTGACTTGGAGTATGGTTCCCCAAGGCTATAGGCCTACAACGAGCAAAGCAACCGCACTGCCCGCGAGGATGCCCTCGACCAATTGGAGGAAGCCCGAGACGTTGCGCTGCTACATTCGGCCAAGTACCAGCAAGCCCTACGACGCTATCAAGCCCGGCGCATTCGAAGCCAAGACCTGAAGGTGGGCGACCTGGTGCTAAGACTGAGGCAGAGCAACAAGGGCCGCCACAAGCTGACCCCGCCATGGGAAGGGTCGTACATCGTTGCCCAAGTGCTAAAGCCCGGGACCTACAAGCTAGCCAACGAGAAGGGCAAAATCCTCACCAACGCTTGGAACATAGAACAGTTACGTCGTTTCTACCCTTAAATTTCCAAGCATTGTATACATTGTTTCTCGAAATACATTAAAGAAGCGTTCTTTAGTTGTTCTAATTTTTTGAGAAACCACCCGAGCCCAACGATGGGGGATCGACGTTACGATAACGCTATAAGGGAGACTTGGCTCTGCCTCTACAGAGGTGCCCACTGTGGGGCTCGAACAAGTCCCAGGCACCATTTTTAGTCATTTTTCGAAAACATTTCTATGCCAAACTCTCTCGCGTACTCTGACAAATCGATTGTAAAAAACCTAAGGACCGAAAGTCTGTCTCAGGGCCAAAAGGCCGACCGAGCCACGAGACGGCCTACGCCTCTAGGCTACGGCAACTCCCTCACCTCCTTTTGCTCGAGGGGCAGCTTAGGCTCCGAGGAAGTTTTTTGTAAGGGATATGTTCAGAGACGAGACAGAGGGCAGAGGCTCGGAAATACAATAAAAAATGATTAAAAAGCATATACACACGAGTACTTTAAAAGGCCTCAACGGCGACAAGTGTTATGATACGGTAACATAAGTCCTAATCTGTTTACATGACCCCTTTGGCCTAGGTCAAAACTCAGGGTCGCTAGTGTCGGTGGACGGCGTGGGAGGAACCACCTCCTCTTCGAACAAACTGGCCAGTGCCATGCCAGGGGCCTTAGCCGCCTCCTCCAGCTTCATGACCTCCTCCTCGGCCTCCTCGTCATCCTTACCCACGACGTAACCATCGCTGACGGCCTCGAGGTCGATGCCAGCGTAGTGCAAGGAAATGATGGCCAGGGCGCACTTGACGCCCGTATGCAGCGCCCCCCGGAGCCGCTCGTGGACTCGGCCGCTCAGTGCGATCAGGCGGCTCCTAAGGGAGCTGCCCGACTCGACCCCCCTGACCTCCAGGGCCTCGCAGGTGGTACGGGCGGCGCTCTGCAGCGCGTTGTGCTCTCAGATCTCAGCCTCGAGCACCGCCTACACTTTGACGGAGGCCTCAGCTGCCCGGGAGACCTCCTATTCCAGCCCTGCGCCTAGATAGGCGGGATGGGGTTAAGAATGCAAGAAAAACAAATAAAACAAGGGGCACGGTTTAATAGGACTCACCCTCGGACTTTTTCTTCTAGGCTAAGGCCTCGACTCGGGAGGCCTCGGCCACCTTGAAGGCCTCTGCTAGGGCACCTTTCGTTAGTAGGTGCACGCCCTGCTCCGCACCCAGTTGCCCAGCGATGGCCTTGGCGGAGGCCGTTGCTTCTTCAGCCCGGGACCTGAAGGTGTTCCGCTCGCCGGCCACCCGGGTCAGCTCCTCCTCTAGCTCCTTGATCCGCGCCGCCAAAGGGACGGCCTGCTCCCGGCCGTGGTCGCCTC